>NW_027182771.1:0-173587 GCF_040807025.1 Struthio camelus | reverse complement strand
AAATCTCCAGTCTCGTCCAACCCTGCTGCTGTCGCCAGCCCCACCACACCCATGCCAAGGTTCTTTGACGACCTAGGGCCCGTTGTTGCTGGTGTGAGCAGGCGCCTGATGCTTGGCTTGCTGCCCCCGGGGCGGGGGAGCAGGGGACCAGCAGGGCCAGCAGGGCCAAGGATGCTTAGAAGGAGGAAAGCAAAGCATTGCAGGGCCCCCAGAAAAGAGAAGTCCCCTGTGCCCCACAGGCCTCTGGCTTTGGCACCTGCGACCAGCCTGGAGTGTGTGGCTGAGGTTGGGGTTCGGTGCTAGAGGTGTGAGATTTTGCCCTGGCAAAATCTCACAGGGGCACAGAGCGGCTGCGGTTGTGGTTGGAAGGGGTCTCTGGAGCTCCTCTAGGTTCAGCCTCCTTCTCCACCGATTGGTTTGCGCAAAGACAAGACACTGGCACGTGGCGAAGAGACTGGGCGGCTTCTTTTGGAAAAACCCAGCAGACGGTGGGCTGGCGGCACAAGCCTGGCACGGGCTGGGCCTGAGGGCTGCAGCTGTCCTGCGGGCAGGGAGAGAGGCCAGCAACGCCCCCACCCACAACTTGCCCCCACACGCCGGTGGTCCTTCGGGGGAGAGCAGCCCGGCATCAGGAGGCAGCCGAGCTCTAGCAGCAAACGCAGCCACCTCGCAGAGGCCAGTGCCACCTCTGCCACGCTCTCCTCAGCTGCCAGCCCAGGCCTTCGTGGCCGCCTCCAGACGCAGACGTCTTCCCTGGAGCTCTCAGGAGCAGGATGGTTTGCGTGGCCAGGGAACAGATGGACGGGCTGACGTCCTCCTCCAAGCCTTGAAGCGCTGAGAGAAAGAGCCAGAGCAGAGATCAAGCCCCCATATCTGCACAGACCCCAGGCAGCCCTTCCTGGGGACAACATGGCCTGTCCCACCCACCTCTTCCCACAGACAGGAGGCAGCAGAAGGGACACATGGATCAGCTGGGACTTGCTGGCCAGGAATGTCCCAAAGGCCCCTGAAATCTTCTCGCGACTCTACCCGCACCGCCTCTGAGCCGCACGGGGAGCAGAGCCCTCCTGGCCTGCGCCAGGCATTGCAGCTCACTGCCCAGCCTCTGTCTTCCTCCCCGCCAGCCCTGCCTCACACCCTGCTGCCCTCACTCACCCTCGCAGATGTCCTCCACCTTCTTCTTGCTCTGGCCCCTCATGCTCTGCCCGACGAGCCCTAGGCACACGCACAGCCCCTCACCAATCCTGCTCCCCACACCACCCTTCCCCCAGGGCTAGCGCTAAGCTGCCCCAGTGCAGAGAGGGTCCGCAGGGCTTGGAGCTCACCAAGGAACCGCACAGCCATCTCTCGCAAGCACTCCTGGGGGCTCTCCAAGTACAGCAGGCTCTGGCGCAGGTATTCTTCCGATCTTCTCCTGCCCCTCGCCAGCTGGGCAGAGCACAAGGCCACAGGCTGGGCGCACACCCTCCCCACCCAGCCAGCCACTCCCTCCACCCACCACTCGCTTTAGCATCCCAGGGCTCAGTGAGGGCACAGCAACCTAGAGAAGAGCCCGTTGGGGCAGTGTGCTGGACAAGGGCGGCGGGAGTGCTGCCCCAGGCTGGCACCTCTGGGCACCAGCCGTGGCGAGGCACACGGCTGCCTGCCCCCCCCACTCCCCCCCCCCCCCCACACACACCCTGGCCATGCAGGGGCACAGGCCTTGCCCAGGCTGCCTCTGGGGGCTTTGGGGGCCATCCTTACCAGGCACTCGCCGATCCTCCAGCTCTGCGCTGTCTCAGCCAGCTGCCTCAGCTGCTCCCACCTCAGGAACTTGGCAGCACCAAGCAGGGCTTCCTGAGAGGCCTGCACAGCAGCACAGACCTGCTGATGCCACCGCAGCCCAGCGCACAACCCCCACCGTGCCCCTCCTCTTGGCAAGGCCTCCTCGGGGCCTTTCCTCGCCCACAATGGCAAGAGGGAGCAGCTGGCAACTGCCTCTGCCAGCATGTTCCGTGCCCCGGGCAGACATGTGGGGCAACCACCCCCGCAGGTGTATGGTGCTGCAGGTGGAGGCATGGCAGGAAGACGAAGGCACTGCTGCGCCTGGTGCAAACAGCAAGGGGGCGCTCTGCAGCCTCAGCACCTGGCACCTCCAGCCCACCCACCTTCAAAGGCTCCCACTGCCAGCAGCCCTTGCTCCTCATGCTCACGCCCACTCACAGGGCGTCCGCATCGCCCTCCTCCAACGACCCGTCCCGTTACACATCCATACCTGGGCCACACGGGGGATCTCGTCATGCCAGTGGAAGAGCAGAGGCAGCAGGCTCCTGTGCACTTGCTTCTTCAGGGCCTGTGTTTTGGTGCCCACCACAGCCTCCATCACCTCTTGGAAGAGGCGGATGGAGAGCTCTCGCACGCAGGCCGGCTCCTGGCGGGAAGGGAAAGGGGGCACCTCAGCACTGCCTGCTCCAAGCCCACAGTCAGCACAGGGGTCAGTGGGGCTGATGGCGAGATGAAGGTTTCGGACCCTCCCTCCGCACCAGTGAGCTGTGGGCCTCGTCTGCACCCACTGCAAAATGGCCCCCGGCCCAGGCCGGGCGATGCAGCGTGCTTCTGTACCATGCTGCGGCCAGGGAGAGCGGAGCTGGCGGAGAAGCCTGTGCCTGGAAGGGCTCCTCTCGCCCTGGCCACGCTCCCCGCATCACCCCTGGCCAAGGCCCAACAGAGCTGCTCCAGGATGGCCCTCCACAGCGGCTCCTGGGGCTGTGGGGACGTTGGCGTTACTGAGGGCCTATCTGCAGGCATGGGCAGCAGCAGGACTTCAGGCTTCCCTCAGCTCGGCCTGCCTGGCCCTCCTGGAGAGCCTTTCTTCATCGCCCAGGCGCTCGAGCTGTGCTGCCAGCTCTAGAGGCCGGCAGAAGGAGGCAGCCACAGGGCACGGCTGCAGGGGCCAAGCACAATACCCTGCAGCTGAGGCTAGACAAGGGGCTGCTTCAACACAGTCCTGCAGGCCAGCGCACCACGGGCAGCACAGCGCAATGACCCCAAAAGCCACTGGGCAAAAACGTTCCTGGCAGCACCCAGGGCCCCTGCTGGCCAGCACAAATTCCCATGCCGCGGGTACACACACACACACGGCAACACACCACAGCCCGCAGCCCGCACACAGCCTCACCGACACGCCAACAGGGCCCCCGCCTCTCCCCCCAGCCTTACCTCATCAAAGAGAGGCAGCAGCTTCTCGGCCAGCAGCGGAGCAAAGTGGGCCACCACCTGCTTCTCCATGACGTGGACCACGTTGCTGAGCACCAGCAGGGCCTTTGCGCTGATGTCTCTGTCCACGTCCTGCAGGTGCCCCACCAGCAGGGGCCACAGGTACTGCATTCTTCTGGCCTGGGGGAAACACAACCTCGGTGCCTGAAGAAAGAACCCACTGCCCTGGCAAAAAGGCTCACCTTCTTACACACCAGCTTCCCCCCTGCCTTTCCAGACGCGGCCATGGCGATGACTGCGGCAACCTGCTGCCTGGCAGCCTTTACCGGCACAGCCACGGGCCTGGGCAGGGCTGGGGCAGAGCGAGGCAGGAGAGGGCAGCACCGGCTCCTCTGCACCTCACCCCTCGCCCTCTTCTCCGCCACACTTGAACGGGCAGCGGGTTTAGTAACCCACGCTGCCTGCAAAGCTGCCCGGGCCACGGGCTGTCCCAGCCCTAGCAGGCGCCTTTCCTGGCAGGGCTCGCTGCCCCATTGCCAAGGCCCTGCCGACACCCCCGGCTTGTGCACAGAGGCTGTGACGCAGTGCAACACCCCAAGGCGGCACTCGGCCCGCGGCGGCCCCTGCGTGGTGGGGGCTGCAGCCTGGCGGCCCGGAAGCTGCCTGCGGCATCAGCCTGGCCCTGTGCTCAGGCTCCAACAGGGCAGCAGCTCCCACAGCTCCTGAGGCCCACCAAAGTCCCAGCTACCCTGTTGCCCAGCACCCCACCGCCCAGCCCCTCGCTGCCTGCGCACCGTCACCCGGCTGGCCCCTGCTCACCATCTCCTGTCTCTTGCACAGCAGCACAAGGCCTCTGAGCGCCAGCCCGTGCATCACCCGCCAGTGACTCCGCAGGTAGCTCCAGAAGAGAATCAGCAAGTCGTCCTCCTCTGTGCAAAGGTCACTGCAGGCCAGCAGCTGAAGCACAGCACAGAGAAAGCGGTGAGGTCGGCAGGACTCCCGGCCTCAGGCAGCGCCCGATCCCACCAACAGCTCCGGGCGAGGGCACCAGGCCCGGCCCAAAGGCAGCCGTCAGCGCCGACAGCCCCTGGCACCCCACTCCCTGCCCTGGGCCTCAGGCCGCACCGCGCACAGCCCTCGCCTGCTCCTCCGCTCCTCTCCAGCCCCGAGAGGCACCGCCTGCCATCAGGCTCACCTCCACCAGGAAAGCCATGGCAGGCATCTCCCAGTGGGCCGCGCCACGTTTCAGCAGCGCTGTCAGCCATTGGAAGAGGAAGAGACGCAGCTGTCTTGGGCTCTTCCTCATCTCTCTGGCAGAGGCAAGAAGGCACTGTCACTTCTGAGCAGCCAGGCAAACACCTCGTCTGTGATTGTGAGCCCATCCCTCTAGCCAGGGCTCGCAGAGCCCCGCAGCCATGGAGCGGCAGCTCCCTTGGCTGCTCTACTCGGCCAGCCCGCCGTCACAAGGCCTCAAGCTGCAGCCCCGTGGGGCTCTGCGGGGCAGCCTGTGTGCAAGGGAGAAATGCTGGGGCAGAGCAGGGACAAGGGGGTTCTCACCTGGCCAGCAAACCCACTCCCCTGTGGCAGGTCTCCGCGCTGAGGAGCGTGTCCCAGGCGCCCTTCCTCGCCATGGCCAGCACCTGACTCTCGTAGCCGGCACGGCACAGCAGTGCTTTCATGGTCTGCACTGCCAACCTGCGTGCACAGCAAAGGCCGCGTCACCCTGGCACCCCTGGCCCTGCCGCCACCTCCACAGCACACACAGCAGGGCTGGCATGGAGCACCTCACGGGGCTGCCGGGAGCAGACTCTTCCCCTTGCCGTTCCCCCCAGCACATCTCAGCCTCCTCCGGCGTCAGCTCTGCGCAGAAGGAAATCTGGAAGAGCAGCGCCAGGAAGAGCTTGGGGAAGAACACCTCCAGCACGTGCTGGCAGCTGGGCTGCTGCAGCATCTCATGGAGCACTCTCGTTGCCTGCAGAAGAAGCCCAGAGACAGCTCTCGCTGCTGAGACGTGCCTGTTGCGCTGCCCGAGCTTGGCGGTGAGCCTCACACACTGCCCTGAGCCTTGGGACAAGCAGGAGTGCCTGCCCGGCCTGTGTGGCCAGAGCAAAGGCACGGAAGCTCTTTGGGCCATGGCCACAACAAGCCCTGCCAGCCATGGACCTGTCGCGCCGTGGACATGGACCCCATGGACCTGGTGCCCCATGGACCTGGGGCTTCTTGCTGGACGGGCAAGGCCAGGGCAGCTCTAGGGGAGAGCGAGGCTACGTCCACAAACTCACGGCCAGGGAAACGATGACTCTGTCGTCCCCATCCAACGTGCATGTCTCGTCCACCGGCCAATCCTGCAGGACACTGAGCAGCTCCTGCAGCACCCTCTCGGCAGCTCCGCGCTTCGACAGCAGCATCCTCCACATGGCTGCGGCAGCGCTGCAGGCCCACAGCTCTCGCTCAGCGGGTGCTGCAGCCGCAGCACTGTGGCCTGGGCAGCCGCAGAGGGCCTGGGCTGGCCGCCAGCCCTGCCTCTGCCCACTGCCCCTTGCCCGCAGCACCCTGGGGGCTCTGCCCCACCCCGCAGCCCATGGCCAAGCTCCAGTCCCTTGTGGGGCACGCAGGCAGCCAGGCGACCAGGCTCTGGGGCTGAAGGCCGGCACACTTGCTCAGCTTGCGCTGCTGCAGCCCGGCCTGACGCACCGGGGCTGGCACACGGGGACAACAGCAGGGCCCAGCCCCTCACGAGAGGCCGGAAAATCTCCACCTGCCCCGCAGCCTGCAGGGCACGAGCTCTCCAGGCTGCTGGCCCCCGAGCTCTCAAGGCAAGCGGGCCCCTACCTGTCGCATGAGGGGGAAGACTGCAAGAGGCTCACGACCACCTCCTCTGGACATGCACAGGTCAGCAGCAGAAGAGCCCTGTCCAGGCTGCGCCGCGCAGACACCTCTGTGATGAGCAGCACGTTGCTCCACATGCCCCTCACCACCTTCGGCACCTGGAGGCCACACGACTCAGAGTGGGGCTGCTGTCAGAGTGGCAGCAATTTGCCCAGCTCCCTCCAAGACCGGCTGCCCTTGCCCCCGCTCTGTGCTGGCCTCAGAGGGGGTGGCGGGCCTGCCAGGCCTGGAGTCAGGGCAAAAACAAGCCCCCGGAGGCCTCGAGCCCCGGCCACGCCACCTGCAGGCTACTTACATGCTCCAAAAGGCAGGCATCGTCCGCCACAAGAGCATCCAGCATGTGAGCGGCTGCCTGCGTGTCATAGGTGCTGCAGGCTCTCATGCCGCTGAGGGCTGCGAGGATGAGGTCTGTCTTCTCAGAGGGCTGAAGGTATTTCCCAAACATCTGCGGGACAAAGCAGGGCAGCCAAGAGACATACGTCACACCGAGTGCCGTGGCAGCAGTGCTTGGCTGAGCAGCGAGTGATCCTGGCGAGAGATGCGCGGGGCACTGCTGGCACAGCCACCCGCGGAGAGTCAGGAGCAGGGGCAGGAAGCAGCGGCTCTGCAGGGCTGGCCGGTGGCACTGGGCAGGAGGTGGACGGTTGGGGTCCGGGTCCCCGTGCACTGGCGCTGCCCGCACACAGTGCGAGCCCTCTCCCCAGTGACCGCAAGGCCCCCTCAGCCCCACCCGCTAGCCATCCCTCTCTTCGCTCAAGTCACACCACGGCCACCAGTGCCAACCAGGGAGGCGCTCCTTACCGTGCTGATCTCACTGGCCTCCTTGGGCTCCAAAAGCCAGAAGGTGTTGGCAGCTTCCCAGGCCTTTTGGAGCTCTAGGTACTCGGGGCTATCCTGCAACAGCCTCCTGCCTGCACAGCAGGGGAAAGGCAGGGCCGTCAGCACCAAGGCTGCAGAGGTGGAGGTGGCCCACTGAAGGTGCCAGGGAGAACTCTGCCCTGGCAGACCAAGAGGACAGGCCAGAAATGGCTGGGCAGCAGGACTCGCAGGGAGGGAGGGCCTGGGCCTATGGTAAGGTGGGGGAAGGGGAAACGGCTTGCAAGAATAGAGAAAGGCACAGCGCCTCTGATGGGCCATTCTGCTGTGAAGCAAGACAGGAGGCCTGGGAGCAGCAGGTGCTGCTGAAGGCTTTGCAGGCCACTGCTCAGCGGGAGCTGGATGAGTGGCTGCTGTGTGGGGCCCCGTGTGTGGAAGGAGCCAGCCCAGTGCAGCTTCTTACTCTCTTCCTGCAGGATGAATCTGTAGAGGTGGCAAAGAGCCTCCGCTGCGCCGTGACTGCTCCCCTGCTCCTTGTAGGCGCAGCACAGGGTGAGCTGCCCCACCAGCTGCCCCAGGATCAGGAAACACTTGGGTCTGTGGCAGGCAGAGCTGGCCCTGCTTCCTTCCAAGCGGCAGCGGGCCTGCAGGAGGCAGGCGGCGCTGGCACCACGGCTCAGGGGCACCAGTGGGCACCAAAGCCCTGAACCCACGCTCCAAGCAGGGCTGCCTCCCGCCTCAGCCAGAGCTTTGGTGGCCCCTGCTGAGCCAGGCTCCTGCTGGGGGCCCATGGCATGCGCCCAGGGCAGGCACAGCTGGCTCCTGAGAGAGCAGGGACTGCAGTGCGACACCCAAAGAGGCAGGCCAAGATCTCCGCTTCAGGGCAGGGTCTTGCTGAGGGTCTTAACCTCTGCCCAGGCTTCCCGCGCAGGGAGCCCGGAGCTGCAGGCCACTCGGGGCCACTGACAAGGGCTGATGGGGTGGCTGGAGGCTGCCTGCACCACAGGCTCCTTACCGGCAGCAAGGAAGAGCTCGTCAGGAGACCAGCCAGCCGGGCAATGCGGCCTATGGCCCTCTCACGCACAGCTGCTTGCTGGGACTCGGTGAAGGGCAGCAGGACCTGGGAGGAGAGAAGCTGCTGGTCTGCTCCAAGGGAGGCAGCTCTGCTTAATGCCTGGCCACGTTTGTGCTTCGGCTCCTCGGAGCACGAGCCAAGCCTGGGAGTGGGGGTCTTGCGTCCAGAGTCGCTGGCATGCGTGGGGCAAAGCCCCCCGACGGGCCTGCTGTGGCCACACTGAGAGCTGGAGCCCATGCCTACGGCAGCCCCTGCTCCTTTCCAAACCTGGCCCTCCGGGGCCTCCCCAGCACCTCCCTGCCGCTGGCCGCTCGCGCCTCTGGCCCAGCAGCAACAAAGGCGCACCAACAAAGCTTGCGGGCTGGCAAGGGCAGGTCCCGGGGGCCGCTGCCTTCCTCAGCCCCGGGGAGGAAAGCACAAGGGATGGGGGGGCCGAGAGGGGGCAGGGCCAGCTGCCGGCTGTGGGGGGGCCGAGGAAGGAGGCTGCAACTGCTCGCCCTGCTTGGCGCCGGGAAGGCTCGCGGCAGTGCTGGCCTCGAGGGGCAGAGGGCGGGGCTTTCCCCTGCCGCTGCAGGAAAGGGGCGGGAGGGAGGCATGCTGACTGCAGCCAGGAGGCACTGGGCTCACAGAACAGCGCCATGGGCAACGCTGCTCCCGCGACGGA
The DNA here is from genome assembly GCF_040807025.1 of Struthio camelus. NCBI lineage: Eukaryota > Metazoa > Chordata > Aves > Struthioniformes > Struthionidae > Struthio > Struthio camelus. The sequence goes on along the minus strand of NW_027182771.1, from coordinate 164,948 downwards.
GCCGGTCCCCTCCCCGCAGCCTGCTCTCTGCAGCTGCTGCTGGGCGAGGGCGGTCCACCTGAGGGGGGAACTTCCCTTTGGGCTGAGGCACTGGTGGTGGGAAGCCCGCTCTTGGCAAATACCAGACCTGCAAGATGTTCTGCATCTCTAGGAGGCCGGAGGCAGGGCAGCTGAGGGCCAGCACCTGCAGCATGCTGTCCATGGCGTCCAGGGCCTGCAAGGGGGACGGACACAGGGTTGAGCTGCTTCTTCGTTGGTGCCCCTTACCTGCCGGAGAGGGGCTTGAATTCCTCTTGCCTGAGGGGCACACCTATGGTCCTGCGGAGCCCAGCGAGGGGCCCCAGGGCAGGGGAGCTGCTGCCGAGGGCCCAGCCTGGCGGCACTGCCCGTGGCCCTGCCCAGCGCAAAGAAGGCAAAGAAGGGATGGGGGTGGGAAAGGCAAGCTGGGATCGTGCCCTGGCTTGCAGCTTACGCTTGTCTCTCAGCGCGGGGTAGCCAGGGAGCAGCCCCCACAGCCTGCCGGGCCACCCTCCGCCATCCAGCGCATACCTTGGAGTAGAGGGCAGCATCCAGGCTCTGCAGGTCCTCGCTGGGAGGCAGGCAGAAGATGCTGCAGAAGCAGGCATGCAGCAGGCTCTTCCTTCTGCTCTCCGGAACCAGCCCGACTTTGCTGCAAGGACAGAGAGGGGCCTTTCCGTCCCTGGCGCCCGCACCAGTACCTGGACGCCCTGGGAAGGTGGACGCAGACCTGGGGCAGGGAGACTCCCGGGTGATAGCCGCACTAGGTGGGGGAGCCCTACGGGCAGCCACGTCTTCCCCCAGCAGGCAGCCCAGGGACAGAGGACCCTCCTGGCAGCTGGGGCCCCAGGCCCTCTCCAGGGCCTGCCTCACCCTTTGGGGGAAAGCCCAGGAGACGCACGGTAGCCCCAGGGCCCTCTCTGCCCTCCCGTCTCCACCACGGTCGGGCCCGGCGCAGGCCCAGCCGACGGCACTGGCAGACGCCTGCAGGACGGCGGATGGCTCCCCGCTAGCCCTGGGGCCATCGGGGCCACCTGGGGCCACGCAGGCCCTGGCCAGGCCAGCGGCTCGGGCAGCTACCTCATGGCGCTGATGGCCAGCATGACTTGCTGCCGCACGGCGGTGCCCAGGTGGTCGGTGGGCTCCTCTTGCAGCAGCACCTGGAGAGCACAAGCAGAAGGGGCCTCGGGAGGTGCCGGGGGCCAGCGATCAGGCTGCAGGGCTGGCAGAGCCCAGGTGCCCCCTGCCAGCACGGACCCCCCGGGCGGCCCCCTGGCTGCCCAGGGCCCCGCTCGCCCGGCTCCGCAGTGCCTCCTGCAGCCCCACGCTGGCCAGGGCTGCGCCCCCAGCCGGGGCCCCCCAGCTGCCACGCTCAGACCCCCGCCTCCGGCCCTCAGCGGTGGGCCCGCGCCCCCCGCTCCCGCCCTGCTGCAGGGCCCCCTCCCCTCACCTCCAGGGACTCTGCCAGGTCCAGGCTGCACGGGCACAGCTCCTGCCGCAGCGCCGCGCTGGAGCTGGCCGCGGTGCAGAGGCTGCAGACGCAGGCCAGGAACCTCAGCTTCTCGGCCTCGGCCTGCTGCCGGGAGCAGAGAGCAGCGGAGAGCGTCAGAGGGGCAGAGGCCCGGCCAGCAGCCCGGGCGGCGCAGGGCCCGCAGCCAGGTGTGGGGCGCCGGGGGCAGCCGCCCGCGGCCAGCAGCCCTGCGGGTGCCGAGCAGGGCGCAGCCCCGGCCGCCGCGGGGAGAGGCGGGCGCAGCCCAGAGGCCGTGGCGCCCCTCACCTGTCCGCGGTGCCGCAGGAAGGCGCGCAGGCGCTCCAGGGCTCGGGCCTCCTCGCTGGGCAGAGCCGGGCCGGGCACTGAGGGAGACAGAGAGCAGGGCGAGGTGCAGGGCGGCCGGGCTCGGGGCGGAGAGCGCCGAGCCCCGGCCCCAGCGCCCGCCGCTGCCCAGCACAGCGAGCCCAGCCGGGCGGGCCGCTGGGGCGCAGAGGCCCCATGCGGCCGGGCTCGGGGCGGCCGGCAGGCGCCCGGCGGCCGGGGGCAGCACCGGAGCCAGCGCGGGGGAAAGGTGCGAGCGCGCCCGGCGGGAAGGGGCTGGCGACGGGCAGGTGGGAGCCGGGCAGCGCAGGGCGGGCTGGCGGCCCCGGCCGGCCCAGCGTCGGGGGCCGCGTGCTCACCCGTCGGCAGCGCCGGGGGCGCGTGGCCCTGCCGGGGCTCCAGCTGGCGACGGCCCTCGGCCGGGGCCCCGTCCTCCTCGTCCTCGGCCTCCCAGGCCGTCCTGGGGCGGCTGGGGGGTCTCCGCGCCATGGCAGGCGAGGCGGCAGAGGCTGCGCGAGGCTGCCCGGGGGCGGCAGGGAGAGTGCGGGGTGTGCTCGGGAGGCTCCTGGACCAGCCCGCGTGCTCCCGCCCGCTCCCGTCACCGGCCAGCCGGACACTGCGGGGCCGAGGCCTCCGGCGCCGGGCGAGGCCGCGGGCTGTCACAGGAGCGCGGTCACAAAGGGCCCCCACTGTCACCCTGGGGCGGGCTGGCCCCGGCCCCGGCCCCGGCCCCGGCCTGGGCAGGGGCAGGCCGGGTCCCCTCGGGGGTGCCGGGCCGGCTCGCCCCCTGCCACACCTCTCTCTGTCCTCGGGGCGCCCGGCCCCCGTGGCGCCTGGGGCCCTCCGGGCCGCTCCCCTCCTCTTCTTGTCCCCGCCACCGCTGCTCCCGACCCCGTCCTCAGCCAGCCCAGCAAGCGCCCCGCGGGGACACCCCGGCACCGCGGGGAAGGGCACCAGCCCCGAAGGGCACCTCTCCTCCCCGGGCACCCTGGCGGCTGCTCCATCACCCCCGCCAGCCACCCCTGCGGGGCACAGACAAACCCAGGCGTCTGCACTGGCGGCCTGGGTTCCCTGGGGCCATCACGCACCCTCCCGAACGGCGACACCCGACAAGCGTCCTGGTGGGGTCCCCCATCTACCTTAGCGTGCGGGGTGGGTGGTTGTTTGCCCCCTGGGGCCCACCACCAGGCTCTTGGTGCGCTGCCCCCCACCCCGAGCTGCCCGGGGGCCGGGCTGGGGCTGGCTTGGCCTCTGGCAGCAGCATCGGTGCCCAGCGGCCGGAGGAGGTGTCCCCACGAAGCGGCGTGGGGCGCGCTGCTGGCAGCAGGGGCTGGGCCAGTGGGCGCCCAGAGCCGAGCCCTGGCAGGGCAGCTTGAGGCCACGGGCTCAGCCCCTCCTGCTGCCCCTCCACAAGGGTCCAGGGCCTCACCTGGGGCTGCCTTTCTCCCCAGCGCCTGTCACGTCCAGGCGCCCTTCGCCGGCCTCCCGCCGTCGCCTTGTGTGGGTTTCTGCTGCGCGCCAGGGCCCCCCCGTGCTGCCCTGGTAGGGACCCGCCTCCCTGGCCCCAGGGACAGCGGCCACCCAGGGCTGTGCTGGCCCCCGTCTCCCTGCCGTGGGGGGATCAGGGTCACCAAGGGGCACCTAGACGTCCCCCGGGGTCCACCATAAAGCACACAGAGGTCCCTCTGGTGCCTGCAAAGCCACACGGAGGCCCCGACGATGCACCAAAAGCCACGTGGAGGCCCCAGGACTGCACAAGGAAGGATCTGGCACAGCCCAAAAGGCACCCTGAGGCCTTGCTGCCTTTCTGCCTGTGAGCGGGTACAGAGCAGCGGCTGAGCAGCCTCGGTCCCTTCCCTTGGGCTACTTGGTAGCGGGCACCAAGGAGGACCTCGCGTCGGTGGGCTGCTCCTGCTCTTTCTGCAAAGGACTGAACTTCGCCATCCCCACCGGCCTGCCCGCTTCCCTGGCAGCCAAGCGCTTTGTGGTCACGTTTGCATTCGCGTTCGTGTTGCATTAATTTTGCTGCCTGCTGGGGGGCTTTGCAGAGGGCAGAGCCAGGCCAGGAGAACAGCTTCTTCTGGTGGCTGCTCGCAAACGACACCCTTCCCCTGCCCACAGATGGCTTTGGCATGGGTCCGGCAGCTGGGGGGAGAGAGCAGCGTTCAGGGACGAGGGCTGTGGCACCCCAGCTTTGTATCAGGAAAGGTCCTGAGAGAAACTTCCCTCGGAGGTGCAAACAGAACTGGATCCACACGGCTCCTGGAATTGGCAAGAACTGATACCGGCTTAAAGCACAACACGAGCTGTTCAGTGCTGGCGTTGAGAGGACCGGGTATTTGCAGGAGCTCTAGGTGCAAAGAAACTTGGACATGTCTTTCCCAATTCCCTTGGCTTCTTGCCGATGAAACTAGACAGATTAATGCAAGGCCTGTAAGTCGCAAAGAAAGCAGAGTTTAAGCGCTGGCTGCTGCCTCTGAGAAGTTCTGCGTGTTTTGCGGAGCGATTCTGTTACTCAAGTGCAAGTCTGCAAGGAAGAGGGGTAGCTCTTGTCCGCCGCGTTCAGCTGCAGGAAGCTGGTGCATTAGCTAAGCGGAGAGTGCTGGTCCTGATGCAGCCTCAGTCGCAGCACTCAGGAGAGCAGCTCAGTGTCTGACTTGAGAGATGAGAGCGAATCAGTCTGGAGCCCTGGGCAGTAGACTGGGAAAGAGTGCAGCAGCCCAGCAGGACGACCCAGCTAGGGACTGAGGAAGCGCTGAGCTTCCCTTTGCACACCAAGGGCTGTGAGTGCCTGTGGCCAGGCGCCGCAGGACGTGCCCATGCCAGCACCACGGCATCAGAGGCCAGAGCTCTGCACAGACACTAGAGGCTCCAGCCCCTCCACAACGGGGGCTCTTCAGGCCTCGTGACTGCAAAAGCCAGGCAGAGGAAGGTCTTCTCAATGGGGATGAATCTGTGGCGGGAGGGTGTCAAGAGGCTGGAGGCAGACTGTGCCCAGTGGTGCCCAGGGACAGGCTGCGAGGCACCGGGCAAAAAGTGAGGGAGGTCTGAGCCCCCAGGTGGTGGAGGAGTGGCTGTGCCCTGTGTGTCCTAAGTGGAGGTCCCGGAAGGGATCCCTTGCTGCTTGCTGGAGGCCCGGGGATGCCGGGAGCATGCGCTAGGCCCCCATGAGCGAGGTGGTGGGTGGTGGTGGTTGGGGGGGAGGGGGGGGGCGGTTGTTGTTGGCCCTGTGCGATGGGTGCAGGCGGCTGGTGCTGCAGAGGCAGCAGCTGCAGCATGCTCTGCCCAGGGCAACGGCCAGCAGGCTGAAAGAAGCAGGAGCACGGGCACAAGGACGAGAGAGCAGAGAAGAAACGCAAGGTGTGGAAGAGAGCGAGAGGCTTTTCTCTGCCTGCCCACGCAATCCCAGCTGCAGCGTGGCTCCGGGGGTGCCGGGAGATGAAAGGGGCTGCTGCGAGCGCTGCTGTCTGGGTCCTTAGGGAGGAGGCTGCTCTGGGAGAGGGGAGCGCGATCCCAGTGTCCAGTCCAACCTCCAGGGAGCAGGAAGCCTTGGCAGGACCCGAAGGGTCATGTGCCTCTTGCCAGGCCTTGTTGTGCCGCCAGGAGGCGGGCCTTGGTCTGGGCCTTGGAGGGGGAAGCGGAGACCTGCTGAGCAGCTGGGCTGAAATCCACTGGGAGGTGAACACCCAGGAACTGCCGCAGGAGTTCTTAGCACAAGCTGGAGCAGTGCAGCGAGGCTTGAGTTGGTGGAGAAGAGGCCAAATGCAGCCAGCCAGGTCTCAGGCCCCTGAGGCCCCTGGCATGGCTCTTGCAGGAGCTGGGCCAAACACCCTCCGCTGCCCTGGGGACAGGCTGCTGGGATGGGTGCAGCTGTGGTAGCTGCTGCAAGGTGCTCTGCTGGCTGGAGGCCAACCCTGCCTTGATGAGAAAGTCCGGGGGCACCTGTGCCACGTGCACCCGCAGGAGGGCAGGCACCAGAGAGCAGAGAAGCAGAGGAAGGGGTTTGGCACCGCCTTGGCCTTTGTGGAAGCTGCTGGTGAGCGCAGGCCTCGGTGCTTGGCCTGCTGCCCCCAGGGGAGCAGCAGGGGAGCGCAAAGTGCTTGGGCCAAGGATGCTTCAGGAGGACTAAAAACCACTGCAGGCAGCCCAAAGGGAGGAGCGCCCTGTGCCCCCCCAGGCCTCTGGCTTTGGCAACTGCTACAAGCAGCTCTAAGGCTGAGGTTGGTGTTGGGTGGTGGGGGAGTGAGATTTTGCTCTGGCCGCCTCACAGGATGACAGAGTGGTTGCGGTTGGAAGGGGGTCTCTGGAGCTCCTGCAGTCTAAGCCGCCTTCTCGAGCAGGGCCAGCTAGGGCAGGTTGCTCTAGTGCGCTGCCTGCTGGGGGGCTTTGCAGAGGGCAGAGCCAGGCCAGGAGAACAGCTTCTTCTGGTGGCTGCTCGCAAACGACACCCTTCCCCTGCCCACAGATGGCTTTGGCATGGGTCCGGCAGCTGGGGGGAGAGAGCAGCGTTCAGGGACGAGGGCTGTGGCACCCCAGCTTTGTATCAGGAAAGGTCAGCCCAGTCCCCACAGCGGGAGTACAGCTCTCTCTGAGCTCCAGGGTGGGCCAGCCCTGGGGGAAATCTCCAGTCTCGTCCAACCCTGCTGCTGTCGCCAGCCCCACCACACCCATGCCAAGGTTCTTTGACGACCTAGGGCCCGTTGTTGCTGGTGTGAGCAGGCGCCTGATGCTTGGCTTGCTGCCCCCGGGGTGGGGGAGCAGGGGACCAGCAGGGCCAGCAGGGCCAAGGATGCTTAGAAGGAGGAAAGCAAAGCATTGCAGGGCCCCCAGAAAAGAGAAGTCCCCTGTGCCCCACAGGCCTCTGGCTTTGGCACCTGCGACCAGCCTGGAGTGTGTGGCTGAGGTTGGGGTTCGGTGCTAGAGGTGTGAGATTTTGCCCTGGCAAAATCTCACAGGGGCACAGAGCGGCTGCGGTTGTGGTTGGAAGGGGTCTCTGGAGCTCCTCTAGGTTCAGCCTCCTTCTCCACCGATTGGTTTGCGCAAAGACAAGACACTGGCACGTGGCGAAGAGACTGGGCGGCTTCTTTTGGAAAAACCCAGCAGACGGTGGGCTGGCGGCACAAGCCTGGCACGGGCTGGGCCTGAGGGCTGCAGCTGTCCTGCGGGCAGGGAGAGAGGCCAGCAACGCCCCCACCCACAACTTGCCCCCACACGCCGGTGGTCCTTCGGGGGAGAGCAGCCCGGCATCAGGAGGCAGCCGAGCTCTAGCAGCAAACGCAGCCACCTCGCAGAGGCCAGTGCCACCTCTGCCACGCTCTCCTCAGCTGCCAGCCCAGGCCTTCGTGGCCGCCTCCAGACGCAGACGTCTTCCCTGGAGCTCTCAGGAGCAGGATGGTTTGCGTGGCCAGGGAACAGATGGACGGGCTGACGTCCTCCTCCAAGCCTTGAAGCGCTGAGAGAAAGAGCCAGAGCAGAGATCAAGCCCCCATATCTGCACAGACCCCAGGCAGCCCTTCCTGGGGACGACATGGCCTGTCCCACCCACCTCTTCCCACAGACAGGAGGCAGCAGAAGGGACACATGGATCAGCTGGGACTTGCTGGCCAGGAATGTCCCAAAGGCCCCTGAAATCTTCTCGCGACTCTACCCGCACCGCCTCTGAGCCGCACGGGGAGCAGAGCCCTCCTGGCCTGCGCCAGGCATTGCAGCTCACTGCCCAGCCTCTGTCTTCCTCCCCGCCAGCCCTGCCTCACACCCTGCTGCCCTCACTCACCCTCGCAGATGTCCTCCACCTTCTTCTTGCTCTGGCCCCTCATGCTCTGCCCGACGAGCCCTAGGCACACGCACAGCCCCTCACCAATCCTGCTCCCCACACCACCCTTCCCCCAGGGCTAGCGCTAAGCTGCCCCAGTGCAGAGAGGGTCCGCAGGGCTTGGAGCTCACCAAGGAACCGCACAGCCATCTCTCGCAAGCACTCCTGGGGGCTCTCCAAGTACAGCAGGCTCTGGCGCAGGTATTCTTCCGATCTTCTCCTGCCCCTCGCCAGCTGGGCAGAGCACAAGGCCACAGGCTGGGCGCACACCCTCCCCACCCAGCCAGCCACTCCCTCCACCCACCACTCGCTTTAGCATCCCAGGGCTCAGTGAGGGCACAGCAACCTAGAGAAGAGCCCGTTGGGGCAGTGTGCTGGACAAGGGCGGCCGGAGTGCTGCCCCAGGCTGGCACCTCTGGGCACCAGCCGTGGCGAGGCACACGGCTGCCTGCCCCCCCCACTCCCCCCCCCCCCCCACACACACCCTGGCCATGCAGGGGCACAGGCCTTGCCCAGGCTGCCTCTGGGGGCTTTGGGGGCCATCCTTACCAGGCACTCGCCGATCCTCCAGCTCTGCGCTGTCTCAGCCAGCTGCCTCAGCTGCTCCCACCTCAGGAACTTGGCAGCACCAAGCAGGGCTTCCTGAGAGGCCTGCACAGCAGCACAGACCTGCTGATGCCACCGCAGCCCAGCGCACAACCCCCACCGTGCCCCTCCTCTTGGCAAGGCCTCCTCGGGGCCTTTCCTCGCCCACAATGGCAAGAGGGAGCAGCTGGCAACTGCCTCTGCCAGCATGTTCCGTGCCCCGGGCAGACATGTGGGGCAACCACCCCCGCAGGTGTATGGTGCTGCAGGTGGAGGCATGGCAGGAAGACGAAGGCACTGCTGCGCCTGGTGCAAACAGCAAGGGGGCGCTCTGCAGCCTCAGCACCTGGCACCTCCAGCCCACCCACCTTCAAAGGCTCCCACTGCCAGCAGCCCTTGCTCCTCATGCTCACGCCCACTCACAGGGCGTCCGCATCGCCCTCCTCCAACGACCCGTCCCGTTACACATCCATACCTGGGCCACACGGGGGATCTCGTCATGCCAGTGGAAGAGCAGAGGCAGCAGGCTCCTGTGCACTTGCTTCTTCAGGGCCTGTGTTTTGGTGCCCACCACAGCCTCCATCACCTCTTGGAAGAGGCGGATGGAGAGCTCTCGCACGCAGGCCGGCTCCTGGCGGGAAGGGAAAGGGGGCACCTCAGCACTGCCTGCTCCAAGCCCACAGTCAGCACAGGGGTCAGTGGGGCTGATGGCGAGATGAAGGTTTCGGACCCTCCCTCCGCACCAGTGAGCTGTGGGCCTCGTCTGCACCCACTGCAAAATGGCCCCCGGCCCAGGCCGGGCGATGCAGCGTGCTTCTGTACCATGCTGCGGCCAGGGAGAGCGGAGCTGGCGGAGAAGCCTGCGCCTGGAAGGGCTCCTCTCGCCCTGGCCACGCTCCCCGCATCACCCCTGGCCAAGGCCCAACAGAGCTGCTCCAGGATGGCCCTCCACAGCGGCTCCTGGGGCTGTGGGGACGTTGGCGTTACTGAGGGCCTATCTGCAGGCATGGGCAGCAGCAGGACTTCAGGCTTCCCTCAGCTCGGCCTGCCTGGCCCTCCTGGAGAGCCTTTCTTCATCGCCCAGGCGCTCGAGCTGTGCTGCCAGCTCTAGAGGCCGGCAGAAGGAGGCAGCCACAGGGCACGGCTGCAGGGGCCAAGCACAATACCCTGCAGCTGAGGCTAGACAAGGGGCTGCTTCAACACAGTCCTGCAGGCCAGCGCACCACGGGCAGCACAGCGCAATGACCCCAAAAGCCACTGGGCAAAAACGTTCCTGGCAGCACCCAGGGCCCCTGCTGGCCAGCACAAATTCCCATGCCGCGGGTACACACACACACACGGCAACACACCACAGCCCGCAGCCCGCACACAGCCTCACCGACACGCCAACAGGGCCCCCGCCTCTCCCCCCAGCCTTACCTCATCAAAGAGAGGCAGCAGCTTCTCGGCCAGCAGCGGAGCAAAGTGGGCCACCACCTGCTTCTCCATGACGTGGACCACGTTGCTGAGCACCAGCAGGGCCTTTGCGCTGATGTCTCTGTCCACGTCCTGCAGGTGCCCCACCAGCAGGGGCCACAGGTACTGCATTCTTCTGGCCTGGGGGAAACACAACCTCGGTGCTTGAAGAAAGAACCCACTGCCCTGGCAAAAAGGCTCACCTTCTTACACACCAGCTTCCCCCCTGCCTTTCCAGACGCGGCCATGGCGATGACTGCGGCAACCTGCTGCCTGGCAGCCTTTACCGGCACAGCCACGGGCCTGGGCAGGGCTGGGGCAGAGCGAGGCAGGAGAGGGCAGCACCGGCTCCTCTGCACCTCACCCCTCGCCCTCTTCTCCGCCACACTTGAACGGGCAGCGGGTTTAGTAACCCACGCTGCCTGCAAAGCTGCCCGGGCCACGGGCTGTCCCAGCCCTAGCAGGCGCCTTTCCTGGCAGGGCTCGCTGCCCCATTGCCAAGGCCCTGCCGACACCCCCGGCTTGTGCACAGAGGCTGTGACGCAGTGCAACACCCCAAGGCGGCACTCGGCCCGCGGCGGCCCCTGCGTGGTGGGGGCTGCAGCCTGGCGGCCCGGAAGCTGCCTGCGGCATCAGCCTGGCCCTGTGCTCAGGCTCCAACAGGGCAGCAGCTCCCACAGCTCCTGAGGCCCACCAAAGTCCCAGCTACCCTGTTGCCCAGCACCCCACCGCCCAGCCCCTCGCTGCCTGCGCACCGTCACCCGGCTGGCCCCTGCTCACCATCTCCTGTCTCTTGCACAGCAGCACAAGGCCTCTGAGCGCCAGCCCGTGCATCACCCGCCAGTGACTCCGCAGGTAGCTCCAGAAGAGAATCAGCAAGTCGTCCTCCTCTGTGCAAAGGTCACTGCAGGCCAGCAGCTGAAGCACAGCACAGAGAAAGCGGTGAGGTCGGCAGGACTCCCGGCCTCAGGCAGCGCCCGATCCCACCAACAGCTCCGGGCGAGGGCACCAGGCCCGGCCCAAAGGCAGCCGTCAGCGCCGACAGCCCCTGGCACCCCACTCCCTGCCCTGGGCCTCAGGCCGCACCGCGCACAGCCCTCGCCTGCTCCTCCGCTCCTCTCCAGCCCCGAGAGGCACCGCCTGCCATCAGGCTCACCTCCACCAGGAAAGCCATGGCAGGCATCTCCCAGTGGGCCGCGCCACGTTTCAGCAGCGCTGTCAGCCATTGGAAGAGGAAGAGACGCAGCTGTCTTGGGCTCTTCCTCATCTCTCTGGCAGAGGCAAGAAGGCACTGTCACTTCTGAGCAGCCAGGCAAACACCTCGTCTGTGATTGTGAGCCCATCCCTCTAGCCAGGGCTCGCAGAGCCCCGCAGCCATGGAGCGGCAGCTCCCTTGGCTGCTCTACTCGGCCAGCCCGCCGTCACAAGGCCTCAAGCTGCAGCCCCGTGGGGCTCTGCGGGGCAGCCTGTGTGCAAGGGAGAAATGCTGGGGCAGAGCAGGGACAAGGGGGTTCTCACCTGGCCAGCAAACCCACTCCCCTGTGGCAGGTCTCCGCGCTGAGGAGCGTGTCCCAGGCGCCCTTCCTCGCCATGGCCAGCACCTGACTCTCGTAGCCGGCACGGCACAGCAGTGCTTTCATGGTCTGCACTGCCAACCTGCGTGCACAGCAAAGGCCGCGTCACCCTGGCACCCCTGGCCCTGCCGCCACCTCCACAGCACACACAGCAGGGCTGGCATGGAGCACCTCACGGGGCTGCCGGGAGCAGACTCTTCCCCTTGCCGTTCCCCCCAGCACATCTCAGCCTCCTCCGGCGTCAGCTCTGCGCAGAAGGAAATCTGGAAGAGCAGCGCCAGGAAGAGCTTGGGGAAGAACACCTCCAGCACGTGCTGGCAGCTGGGCTGCTGCAGCATCTCATGGAGCACTCTCGTTGCCTGCAGAAGAAGCCCAGAGACAGCTCTCGCTGCTGAGACGTGCCTGTTGCGCTGCCCGAGCTTGGCGGTGAGCCTCACACACTGCCCTGAGCCTTGGGACAAGCAGGAGTGCCTGCCCGGCCTGTGTGGCCAGAGCAAAGGCACGGAAGCTCTTTGGGCCATGGCCACAACAAGCCCTGCCAGCCATGGACCTGTCGCGCCGTGGACATGGACCCCATGGACCTGGTGCCCCATGGACCTGGGGCTTCTTGCTGGACGGGCAAGGCCAGGGCAGCTCTAGGGGAGAGCGAGGCTACGTCCACAAACTCACGGCCAGGGAAACGATGACTCTGTCGTCCCCATCCAACGTGCACGTCTCGTCCACCGGCCAATCCTGCAGGACACTGAGCAGCTCCTGCAGCACCCTCTCGGCAGCTCCGCGCTTCGACAGCAGCATCCTCCACATGGCTGCGGCAGCGCTGCAGGCCCACAGCTCTCGCTCAGCGGGTGCTGCAGCCGCAGCACTGTGGCCTGGGCAGCCGCAGAGGGCCTGGGCTGGCCGCCAGCCCTGCCTCTGCCCACTGCCCCTTGCCCGCAGCACCCTGGGGGCTCTGCCCCACCCCGCAGCCCATGGCCAAGCTCCAGTCCCTTGTGGGGCACGCAGGCAGCCAGGCGACCAGGCTCTGGGGCTGAAGGCCGGCACACTTGCTCAGCTTGCGCTGCTGCAGCCCGGCCTGACGCACCGGGGCTGGCACACGGGGACAACAGCAGGGCCCAGCCCCTCACGAGAGGCCGGAAAATCTCCACCTGCCCCGCAGCCCGCAGGGCACGAGCTCTCCAGGCTGCTGGCCCCCGAGCTCTCAAGGCAAGCGGGCCCCTACCTGTCGCATGAGGGGGAAGACTGCAAGAGGCTCACGACCACCTCCTCTGGACATGCACAGGTCAGCAGCAGAAGAGCCCTGTCCAGGCTGCGCCGCGCAGACACCTCTGTGATGAGCAGCACGTTGCTCCACATGCCCCTCACCACCTTCGGCACCTGGAGGGCACACGACTCAGAGTGGGGCTGCTGTCAGAGTGGCAGCAATTTGCCCAGCTCCCTCCAAGACCGGCTGCCCTTGCCCCCGCTCTGTGCTGGCCTCAGAGGGGGTGGCGGGCCTGCCAGGCCTGGAGTCAGGGCAAAAACAAGCCCCCGGAGGCCTCGAGCCCCGGCCACGCCACCTGCAGGCTACTTACATGCTCCAAAAGGCAGGCATCGTCCGCCACAAGAGCATCCAGCATGTGAGCGGCTGCCTGCGTGTCATAGGTGCTGCAGGCTCTCATGCCGCTGAGGGCTGCGAGGATGAGGTCTGTCTTCTCAGAGGGCTGAAGGTATTTCCCAAACATCTGCGGGACAAAGCAGGGCAGCCAAGAGACATACGTCACACCGAGTGCCGTGGCAGCAGTGCTTGGCTGAGCAGCGAGTGATCCTGGCGAGAGATGCGCGGGGCACTGCTGGCACAGCCACCCGCGGAGAGTCAGGAGCAGGGGCAGGAAGCAGCGGCTCTGCAGGGCTGGCCGGTGGCACTGGGCAGGAGGTGGACGGTTGGGGTCCGGGTCCCCGTGCACTGGCGCTGCCCGCACACAGTGCGAGCCCTCTCCCCAGTGACCGCAAGGCCCCCTCAGCCCCACCCGCTAGCCATCCCTCTCTTCGCTCAAGTCACACCACGGCCACCAGTGCCAACCAGGGAGGCGCTCCTTACCGTGCTGATCTCACTGGCCTCCTTGGGCTCCAAAAGCCAGAAGGTGTTGGCAGCTTCCCAGGCCTTTTGGAGCTCTAGGTACTCGGGGCTATCCTGCAACAGCCTCCTGCCTGCACAGCAGGGGAAAGGCAGGGCCGTCAGCACCAAGGCTGCAGAGGTGGAGGTGGCCCACTGAAGGTGCCAGGGAGAACTCTGCCCTGGCAGACCAAGAGGACAGGCCAGAAATGGCTGGGCAGCAGGACTCGCAGGGAGGGAGGGCCTGGGCCTATGGTAAGGTGGGGGAAGGGGAAACGGCTTGCAAGAATAGAGAAAGGCACAGCGCCTCTGATGGGCCATTCTGCTGTGAAGCAAGACAGGAGGCCTGGGAGCAGCAGGTGCTGCTGAAGGCTTTGCAGGCCACTGCTCAGCGGGAGCTGGATGAGTGGCTGCTGTGTGGGGCCCCGTGTGTGGAAGGAGCCAGCCCAGTGCAGCTTCTTACTCTCTTCCTGCAGGATGAATCTGTAGAGGTGGCAAAGAGCCTCCGCTGCGCCGTGACTGCTCCCCTGCTCCTTGTAGGCGCAGCACAGGGTGAGCTGCCCCACCAGCTGCCCCAGGATCAGGAAACACTTGGGTCTGTGGCAGGCAGAGCTGGCCCTGCTTCCTTCCAAGCGGCAGCGGGCCTGCAGGAGGCAGGCGGCGCTGGCACCACGGCTCAGGGGCACCAGTGGGCACCAAAGCCCTGAACCCACGCTCCAAGCAGGGCTGCCTCCCGCCTCAGCCAGAGCTTTGGTGGCCCCTGCTGAGCCAGGCTCCTGCTGGGGGCCCATGGCATGCGCCCAGGGCAGGCACAGCTGGCTCCTGAGAGAGCAGGGACTGCAGTGCGACACCCAAAGAGGCAGGCCAAGATCTCCGCTTCAGGGCAGGGTCTTGCTGAGGGTCTTAACCTCTGCCCAGGCTTCCCGCGCAGGGAGCCCGGAGCTGCAGGCCACTCGGGGCCACTGACAAGGGCTGATGGGGTGGCTGGAGGCTGCCTGCACCACAGGCTCCTTACCGGCAGCAAGGAAGAGCTCGTCAGGAGACCAGCCAGCCGGGCAATGCGGCCTATGGCCCTCTCACGCACAGCTGCTTGCTGGGACTCGGTGAAGGGCAGCAGGACCTGGGAGGAGAGAAGCTGCTGGTCTGCTCCAAGGGAGGCAGCTCTGCTTAATGCCTGGCCACGTTTGTGCTTCGGCTCCTCGGAGCACGAGCCAAGCCTGGGAGTGGGGGTCTTGCGTCCAGAGTCGCTGGCATGCGTGGGGCAAAGCCCCCCGACGGGCCTGCTGTGGCCACACTGAGAGCTGGAGCCCATGCCTACGGCAGCCCCTGCTCCTTTCCAAACCTGGCCCTCCGGGGCCTCCCCAGCACCTCCCTGCCGCTGGCCGCTCGCGCCTCTGGCCCAGCAGCAACAAAGGCGCACCAACAAAGCTTGCGGGCTGGCAAGGGCAGGTCCCGGGGGCCGCTGCCTTCCTCAGCCCCGGGGAGGAAAGCACAAGGGATGGGGGGGCCGAGAGGGGGCAGGGCCAGCTGCCGGCTGTGGGGGGGCCGAGGAAGGAGGCTGCAACTGCTCGCCCTGCTTGGCGCCGGGAAGGCTCGCGGCAGTGCTGGCCTCGAGGGGCAGAGGGCGGGGCTTTCCCCTGCCGCTGCAGGAAAGGGGCGGGAGGGAGGCATGCTGACTGCAGCCAGGAGGCACTGGGCTCACAGAACAGCGCCATGGGCAACGCTGCTCCCGCGACGGAGCCGGTCCCCTCCCCGCAGCCTGCTCTCTGCAGCTGCTGCTGGGCGAGGGCGGTCCACCTGAGGGGGGAACTTCCCTTTGGGCTGAGGCACTGGTGGTGGGAAGCCCGCTCTTGGCAAATACCAGACCTGCAAGATGTTCTGCATCTCTAGGAGGCCGGAGGCAGGGCAGCTGAGGGCCAGCACCTGCAGCATGCTGTCCATGGCGTCCAGGGCCTGCAAGGGGGACGGACACAGGGTTGAGCTGCTTCTTCGTTGGTGCCCCTTACCTGCCGGAGAGGGGCTTGAATTCCTCTTGCCTGAGGGGCACACCTATGGTCCTGCGGAGCCCAGCGAGGGGCCCCAGGGCAGGGGAGCTGCTGCCGAGGGCCCAGCCTGGCGGCACTGCCCGTGGCCCTGCCCAGCGCAAAGAAGGCAAAGAAGGGATGGGGGTGGGAAAGGCAAGCTGGGATCGTGCCCTGGCTTGCAGCTTACGCTTGTCTCTCAGCGCGGGGTAGCCAGGGAGCAGCCCCCACAGCCTGCCGGGCCACCCTCCGCCATCCAGCGCATACCTTGGAGTAGAGGGCAGCATCCAGGCTCTGCAGGTCCTCGCTGGGAGGCAGGCAGAAGATGCTGCAGAAGCAGGCATGCAGCAGGCTCTTCCTTCTGCTCTCCGGAACCAGCCCGACTTTGCTGCAAGGACAGAGAGGGGCCTTTCCGTCCCTGGCGCCCGCACCAGTACCTGGACGCCCTGGGAAGGTGGACGCAGACCTGGGGCAGGGAGACTCCCGGGTGATAGCCGCACTAGGTGGGGGAGCCCTACGGGCAGCCACGTCTTCCCCCAGCAGGCAGCCCAGGGACAGAGGACCCTCCTGGCAGCTGGGGCCCCAGGCCCTCTCCAGGGCCTGCCTCACCCTTTGGGGGAAAGCCCAGGAGACGCACGGTAGCCCCAGGGCCCTCTCTGCCCTCCCGTCTCCACCACGGTCGGGCCCGGCGCAGGCCCAGCCGACGGCACTGGCAGACGCCTGCAGGACGGCGGATGGCTCCCCGCTAGCCCTGGGGCCATCGGGGCCACCTGGGGCCACGCAGGCCCTGGCCAGGCCAGCGGCTCGGGCAGCTACCTCATGGCGCTGATGGCCAGCATGACTTGCTGCCGCACGGCGGTGCCCAGGTGGTCGGTGGGCTCCTCTTGCAGCAGCACCTGGAGAGCACAAGCAGAAGGGGCCTCGGGAGGTGCCGGGGGCCAGCGATCAGGCTGCAGGGCTGGCAGAGCCCAGGTGCCCCCTGCCAGCACGGACCCCCCGGGCGGCCCCCTGGCTGCCCAGGGCCCCGCTCGCCCGGCTCCGCAGTGCCTCCTGCAGCCCCACGCTGGCCAGGGCTGCGCCCCCAGCCGGGGCCCCCCAGCTGCCACGCTCAGACCCCCGCCTCCGGCCCTCAGCGGTGGGCCCGCGCCCCCCGCTCCCGCCCTGCTGCAGGGCCCCCTCCCCTCACCTCCAGGGACTCTGCCAGGTCCAGGCTGCACGGGCACAGCTCCTGCCGCAGCGCCGCGCTGGAGCTGGCCGCGGTGCAGAGGCTGCAGACGCAGGCCAGGAACCTCAGCTTCTCGGCCTCGGCCTGCTGCCGGGAGCAGAGAGCAGCGGAGAGCGTCAGAGGGGCAGAGGCCCGGCCAGCAGCCCGGGCGGCGCAGGGCCCGCAGCCAGGTGTGGGGCGCCGGGGGCAGCCGCCCGCGGCCAGCAGCCCTGCGGGTGCCGAGCAGGGCGCAGCCCCGGCCGCCGCGGGGAGAGGCGGGCGCAGCCCAGAGGCCGTGGCGCCCCTCACCTGTCCGCGGTGCCGCAGGAAGGCGCGCAGGCGCTCCAGGGCTCGGGCCTCCTCGCTGGGCAGAGCCGGGCCGGGCACTGAGGGAGACAGAGAGCAGGGCGAGGTGCAGGGCGGCCGGGCTCGGGGCGGAGAGCGCCGAGCCCCGGCCCCAGCGCCCGCCGCTGCCCGGCACAGCGAGCCCAGCCGGGCGGGCCGCTGGGGCGCAGAGGCCCCATGCGGCCGGGCTCGGGGCGGCCGGCAGGCGCCCGGCGGCCGGGGGCAGCACCGGAGCCAGCGCGGGGGAAAGGTGCGAGCGCGCCCGGCGGGAAGGGGCTGGCGACGGGCAGGTGGGAGCCGGGCAGCGCAGGGCGGGCTGGCGGCCCCGGCCGGCCCAGCGTCGGGGGCCGCGTGCTCACCCGTCGGCAGCGCCGGGGGCGCGTGGCCCTGCCGGGGCTCCAGCTGGCGACGGCCCTCGGCCGGGGCCCCGTCCTCCTCGTCCTCGGCCTCCCAGGCCGTCCTGGGGCGGCTGGGGGGTCTCCGCGCCATGGCAGGCGAGGCGGCAGAGGCTGCGCGAGGCTGCCCGGGGGCGGCAGGGAGAGTGCGGGGTGTGCTCGGGAGGCTCCTGGACCAGCCCGCGTGCTCCCGCCCGCTCCCGTCACCGGCCAGCCGGACACTGCGGGGCCGAGGCCTCCGGCGCCGGGCGAGGCCGCGGGCTGTCACAGGAGCGCGGTCACAAAGGGCCCCCACTGTCACCCTGGGGCGGGCTGGCCCCGGCCCCGGCCCCGGCCCCGGCCTGGGCAGGGGCAGGCCGGGTCCCCTCGGGGGTGCCGGGCCGGCTCGCCCCCTGCCACACCTCTCTCTGTCCTCGGGGCGCCCGGCCCCCGTGGCGCCTGGGGCCCTCCGGGCCGCTCCCCTCCTCTTCTTGTCCCCGCCACCGCTGCTCCCGACCCCGTCCTCAGCCAGCCCAGCAAGCGCCCCGCGGGGACACCCCGGCACCGCGGGGAAGGGCACCAGCCCCGAAGGGCACCTCTCCTCCCCGGGCACCCTGGCGGCTGCTCCATCACCCCCGCCAGCCACCCCTGCGGGGCACAGACAAACCCAGGCGTCTGCACTGGCGGCCTGGGTTCCCTGGGGCCATCACGCACCCTCCCGAACGGCGACACCCGACAAGCGTCCTGGTGGGGTCCCCCATCTACCTTAGCGTGCGGGGTGGGTGGTTGTTTGCCCCCTGGGGCCCACCACCAGGCTCTTGGTGCGCTGCCCCCCACCCCGAGCTGCCCGGGGGCCGGGCTGGGGCTGGCTTGGCCTCTGGCAGCAGCATCGGTGCCCAGCGGCCGGAGGAGGTGTCCCCACGAAGCGGCGTGGGGCGCGCTGCTGGCAGCAGGGGCTGGGCCAGTGGGCGCCCAGAGCCGAGCCCTGGCAGGGCAGCTTGAGGCCACGGGCTCAGCCCCTCCTGCTGCCCCTCCACAAGGGTCCAGGGCCTCACCTGGGGCTGCCTTTCTCCCCAGCGCCTGTCACGTCCAGGCGCCCTTCGCCGGCCTCCCGCCGTCGCCTTGTGTGGGTTTCTGCTGCGCGCCAGGGCCCCCCCGTGCTGCCCTGGTAGGGACCCGCCTCCCTGGCCCCAGGGACAGCGGCCACCCAGGGCTGTGCTGGCCCCCGTCTCCCTGCCGTGGGGGGATCAGGGTCACCAAGGGGCACCTAGACGTCCCCCGGGGTCCACCATAAAGCACACAGAGGTCCCTCTGGTGCCTGCAAAGCCACACGGAGGCCCCGACGATGCACCAAAAGCCACGTGGAGGCCCCAGGACTGCACAAGGAAGGATCTGGCACAGCCCAAAAGGCACCCTGAGGCCTTGCTGCCTTTCTGCCTGTGAGCGGGTACAGAGCAGCGGCTGAGCAGCCTCGGTCCCTTCCCTTGGGCTACTTGGTAGCGGGCACCAAGGAGGACCTCGCGTCGGTGGGCTGCTCCTGCTCTTTCTGCAAAGGACTGAACTTCGCCATCCCCACCGGCCTGCCCGCTTCCCTGGCAGCCAAGCGCTTTGTGGTCACGTTTGCATTCGCGTTCGTGTTGCATTAATTTTGCTGCCTGCTGGGGGGCTTTGCAGAGGGCAGAGCCAGGCCAGGAGAACAGCTTCTTCTGGTGGCTGCTCGCAAACGACACCCTTCCCCTGCCCACAGATGGCTTTGGCATGGGTCCGGCAGCTGGGGGGAGAGAGCAGCGTTCAGGGACGAGGGCTGTGGCACCCCAGCTTTGTATCAGGAAAGGTCCTGAGAGAAACTTCCCTCGGAGGTGCAAACAGAACTGGATCCACACGGCTCCTGGAATTGGCAAGAACTGATACCGGCTTAAAGCACAACACGAGCTGTTCAGTGCTGGCGTTGAGAGGACCGGGTATTTGCAGGAGCTCTAGGTGCAAAGAAACTTGGACATGTCTTTCCCAATTCCCTTGGCTTCTTGCCGATGAAACTAGACAGATTAATGCAAGGCCTGTAAGTCGCAAAGAAAGCAGAGTTTAAGCGCTGGCTGCTGCCTCTGAGAAGTTCTGCGTGTTTTGCGGAGCGATTCTGTTACTCAAGTGCAAGTCTGCAAGGAAGAGGGGTAGCTCTTGTCCGCCGCGTTCAGCTGCAGGAAGCTGGTGCATTAGCTAAGCGGAGAGTGCTGGTCCTGATGCAGCCTCAGTCGCAGCACTCAGGAGAGCAGCTCAGTGTCTGACTTGAGAGATGAGAGCGAATCAGTCTGGAGCCCTGGGCAGTAGACTGGGAAAGAGTGCAGCAGCCCAGCAGGACGACCCAGCTAGGGACTGAGGAAGCGCTGAGCTTCCCTTTGCACACCAAGGGCTGTGAGTGCCTGTGGCCAGGCGCCGCAGGACGTGCCCATGCCAGCACCACGGCATCAGAGGCCAGAGCTCTGCACAGACACTAGAGGCTCCAGCCCCTCCACAACGGGGGCTCTTCAGGCCTCGTGACTGCAAAAGCCAGGCAGAGGAAGGTCTTCTCAATGGGGATGAATCTGTGGCGGGAGGGTGTCAAGAGGCTGGAGGCAGACTGTGCCCAGTGGTGCCCAGGGACAGGCTGCGAGGCACCGGGCAAAAAGTGAGGGAGGTCTGAGCCCCCAGGTGGTGGAGGAGTGGCTGTGCCCTGTGTGTCCTAAGTGGAGGTCCCGGAAGGGATCCCTTGCTGCTTGCTGGAGGCCCGGGGATGCCGGGAGCATGCGCTAGGCCCCCATGAGCGAGGTGGTGGGTGGTGGTGGTTGGGGGGGAGGGGGGGGGCGGTTGTTGTTGGCCCTGTGCGATGGGTGCAGGCGGCTGGTGCTGCAGAGGCAGCAGCTGCAGCATGCTCTGCCCAGGGCAACGGCCAGCAGGCTGAAAGAAGCAGGAGCACGGGCACAAGGACGAGAGAGCAGAGAAGAAACGCAAGGTGTGGAAGAGAGCGAGAGGCTTTTCTCTGCCTGCCCACGCAATCCCAGCTGCAGCGTGGCTCCGGGGGTGCCGGGAGATGAAAGGGGCTGCTGCGAGCGCTGCTGTCTGGGTCCTTAGGGAGGAGGCTGCTCTGGGAGAGGGGAGCGCGATCCCAGTGTCCAGTCCAACCTCCAGGGAGCAGGAAGCCTTGGCAGGACCCGAAGGGTCATGTGCCTCTTGCCAGGCCTTGTTGTGCCGCCAGGAGGCGGGCCTTGGTCTGGGCCTTGGAGGGGGAAGCGGAGACCTGCTGAGCAGCTGGGCTGAAATCCACTGGGAGGTGAACACCCAGGAACTGCCGCAGGAGTTCTTAGCACAAGCTGGAGCAGTGCAGCGAGGCTTGAGTTGGTGGAGAAGAGGCCAAATGCAGCCAGCCAGGTCTCAGGCCCCTGAGGCCCCTGGCATGGCTCTTGCAGGAGCTGGGCCAAACACCCTCCGCTGCCCTGGGGACAGGCTGCTGGGATGGGTGCAGCTGTGGTAGCTGCTGCAAGGTGCTCTGCTGGCTGGAGGCCAACCCTGCCTTGATGAGAAAGTCCGGGGGCACCTGTGCCACGTGCACCCGCAGGAGGGCAGGCACCAGAGAGCAGAGAAGCAGAGGAAGGGGTTTGGCACCGCCTTGGCCTTTGTGGAAGCTGCTGGTGAGCGCAGGCCTCGGTGCTTGGCCTGCTGCCCCCAGGGGAGCAGCAGGGGAGCGCAAAGTGCTTGGGCCAAGGATGCTTCAGGAGGACTAAAAACCACTGCAGGCAGCCCAAAGGGAGGAGCGCCCTGTGCCCCCCCAGGCCTCTGGCTTTGGCAACTGCTACAAGCAGCTCTAAGGCTGAGGTTGGTGTTGGGTGGTGGGGGAGTGAGATTTTGCTCTGGCCGCCTCACAGGATGACAGAGTGGTTGCGGTTGGAAGGGGGTCTCTGGAGCTCCTGCAGTCTAAGCCGCCTTCTCGAGCAGGGCCAGCTAGGGCAGGTTGCTCTAGTGCGCTGCCTGCTGGGGGGCTTTGCAGAGGGCAGAGCCAGGCCAGGAGAACAGCTTCTTCTGGTGGCTGCTCGCAAACGACACCCTTCCCCTGCCCACAGATGGCTTTGGCATGGGTCCGGCAGCTGGGGGGAGAGAGCAGCGTTCAGGGACGAGGGCTGTGGCACCCCAGCTTTGTATCAGGAAAGGTCAGCCCAGTCCCCACAGCGGGAGTACAGCTCTCTCTGAGCTCCAGGGTGGGCCAGCCCTGGGGGAAATCTCCAGTCTCGTCCAACCCTGCTGCTGTCGCCAGCCCCACCACACCCATGCCAAGGTTCTTTGACGACCTAGGGCCCGTTGTTGCTGGTGTGAGCAGGCGCCTGATGCTTGGCTTGCTGCCCCCGGGGCGGGGGAGCAGGGGACCAGCAGGGCCAGCAGGGCCAAGGATGCTTAGAAGGAGGAAAGCAAAGCATTGCAGGGCCCCCAGAAAAGAGAAGTCCCCTGTGCCCCACAGGCCTCTGGCTTTGGCACCTGCGACCAGCCTGGAGTGTGTGGCTGAGGTTGGGGTTCGGTGCTAGAGGTGTGAGATTTTGCCCTGGCAAAATCTCACAGGGGCACAGAGCGGCTGCGGTTGTGGTTGGAAGGGGTCTCTGGAGCTCCTCTAGGTTCAGCCTCCTTCTCCACCGATTGGTTTGCGCAAAGACAAGACACTGGCACGTGGCGAAGAGACTGGGCGGCTTCTTTTGGAAAAACCCAGCAGACGGTGGGCTGGCGGCACAAGCCTGGCACGGGCTGGGCCTGAGGGCTGCAGCTGTCCTGCGGGCAGGGAGAGAGGCCAGCAACGCCCCCACCCACAACTTGCCCCCACACGCCGGTGGTCCTTCGGGGGAGAGCAGCCCGGCATCAGGAGGCAGCCGAGCTCTAGCAGCAAACGCAGCCACCTCGCAGAGGCCAGTGCCACCTCTGCCACGCTCTCCTCAGCTGCCAGCCCAGGCCTTCGTGGCCGCCTCCAGACGCAGACGTCTTCCCTGGAGCTCTCAGGAGCAGGATGGTTTGCGTGGCCAGGGAACAGATGGACGGGCTGACGTCCTCCTCCAAGCCTTGAAGCGCTGAGAGAAAGAGCCAGAGCAGAGATCAAGCCCCCATATCTGCACAGACCCCAGGCAGCCCTTCCTGGGGACAACATGGCCTGTCCCACCCACCTCTTCCCACAGACAGGAGGCAGCAGAAGGGACACATGGATCAGCTGGGACTTGCTGGCCAGGAATGTCCCAAAGGCCCCTGAAATCTTCTCGCGACTCTACCCGCACCGCCTCTGAGCCGCACGGGGAGCAGAGCCCTCCTGGCCTGCGCCAGGCATTGCAGCTCACTGCCCAGCCTCTGTCTTCCTCCCCGCCAGCCCTGCCTCACACCCTGCTGCCCTCACTCACCCTCGCAGATGTCCTCCACCTTCTTCTTGCTCTGGCCCCTCATGCTCTGCCCGACGAGCCCTAGGCACACGCACAGCCCCTCACCAATCCTGCTCCCCACACCACCCTTCCCCCAGGGCTAGCGCTAAGCTGCCCCAGTGCAGAGAGGGTCCGCAGGGCTTGGAGCTCACCAAGGAACCGCACAGCCATCTCTCGCAAGCACTCCTGGGGGCTCTCCAAGTACAGCAGGCTCTGGCGCAGGTATTCTTCCGATCTTCTCCTGCCCCTCGCCAGCTGGGCAGAGCACAAGGCCACAGGCTGGGCGCACACCCTCCCCACCCAGCCAGCCACTCCCTCCACCCACCACTCGCTTTAGCATCCCAGGGCTCAGTGAGGGCACAGCAACCTAGAGAAGAGCCCGTTGGGGCAGTGTGCTGGACAAGGGCGGCGGGAGTGCTGCCCCAGGCTGGCACCTCTGGGCACCAGCCGTGGCGAGGCACACGGCTGCCTGCCCCCCCCACTCCCCCCCCCCACACACACACCCTGGCCATGCAGGGGCACAGGCCTTGCCCAGGCTGCCTCTGGGGGCTTTGGGGGCCATCCTTACCAGGCACTCGCCGATCCTCCAGCTCTGCGCTGTCTCAGCCAGCTGCCTCAGCTGCTCCCACCTCAGGAACTTGGCAGCACCAAGCAGGGCTTCCTGAGAGGCCTGCACAGCAGCACAGACCTGCTGATGCCACCGCAGCCCAGCGCACAACCCCCACCGTGCCCCTCCTCTTGGCAAGGCCTCCTCGGGGCCTTTCCTCGCCCACAATGGCAAGAGGGAGCAGCTGGCAACTGCCTCTGCCAGCATGTTCCGTGCCCCGGGCAGACATGTGGGGCAACCACCCCCGCAGGTGTATGGTGCTGCAGGTGGAGGCATGGCAGGAAGACGAAGGCACTGCTGCGCCTGGTGCAAACAGCAAGGGGGCGCTCTGCAGCCTCAGCACCTGGCACCTCCAGCCCACCCACCTTCAAAGGCTCCCACTGCCAGCAGCCCTTGCTCCTCATGCTCACGCCCACTCACAGGGCGTCCGCATCGCCCTCCTCCAACGACCCGTCCCGTTACACATCCATACCTGGGCCACACGGGGGATCTCGTCATGCCAGTGGAAGAGCAGAGGCAGCAGGCTCCTGTGCACTTGCTTCTTCAGGGCCTGTGTTTTGGTGCCCACCACAGCCTCCATCACCTCTTGGAAGAGGCGGATGGAGAGCTCTCGCACGCAGGCCGGCTCCTGGCGGGAAGGGAAAGGGGGCACCTCAGCACTGCCTGCTCCAAGCCCACAGTCAGCACAGGGGTCAGTGGGGCTGATGGCGAGATGAAGGTTTCGGACCCTCCCTCCGCACCAGTGAGCTGTGGGCCTCGTCTGCACCCACTGCAAAATGGCCCCCGGCCCAGGCCGGGCGATGCAGCGTGCTTCTGTACCATGCTGCGGCCAGGGAGAGCGGAGCTGGCGGAGAAGCCTGCGCCTGGAAGGGCTCCTCTCGCCCTGGCCACGCTCCCCGCATCACCCCTGGCCAAGGCCCAACAGAGCTGCTCCAGGATGGCCCTCCACAGCGGCTCCTGGGGCTGTGGGGACGTTGGCGTTACTGAGGGCCTATCTGCAGGCATGGGCAGCAGCAGGACTTCAGGCTTCCCTCAGCTCGGCCTGCCTGGCCCTCCTGGAGAGCCTTTCTTCATCGCCCAGGCGCTCGAGCTGTGCTGCCAGCTCTAGAGGCCGGCAGAAGGAGGCAGCCACAGGGCACGGCTGCAGGGGCCAAGCACAATACCCTGCAGCTGAGGCTAGACAAGGGGCTGCTTCAACACAGTCCTGCAGGCCAGCGCACCACGGGCAGCACAGCGCAATGACCCCAAAAGCCACTGGGCAAAAACGTTCCTGGCAGCACCCAGGGCCCCTGCTGGCCAGCACAAATTCCCATGCCGCGGGTACACACACACACACGGCAACACACCACAGCCCGCAGCCCGCACACAGCCTCACCGACACGCCAACAGGGCCCCCGCCTCTCCCCCCAGCCTTACCTCATCAAAGAGAGGCAGCAGCTTCTCGGCCAGCAGCGGAGCAAAGTGGGCCACCACCTGCTTCTCCATGACGTGGACCACGTTGCTGAGCACCAGCAGGGCCTTTGCGCTGATGTCTCTGTCCACGTCCTGCAGGTGCCCCACCAGCAGGGGCCACAGGTACTGCATTCTTCTGGCCTGGGGGAAACACAACCTCGGTGCCTGAAGAAAGAACCCACTGCCCTGGCAAAAAGGCTCACCTTCTTACACACCAGCTTCCCCCCTGCCTTTCCAGACGCGGCCATGGCGATGACTGCGGCAACCTGCTGCCTGGCAGCCTTTACCGGCACAGCCACGGGCCTGGGCAGGGCTGGGGCAGAGCGAGGCAGGAGAGGGCAGCACCGGCTCCTCTGCACCTCACCCCTCGCCCTCTTCTCCGCCACACTTGAACGGGCAGCGGGTTTAGTAACCCACGCTGCCTGCAAAGCTGCCCGGGCCACGGGCTGTCCCAGCCCTAGCAGGCGCCTTTCCTGGCAGGGCTCGCTGCCCCATTGCCAAGGCCCTGCCGACACCCCCGGCTTGTGCACAGAGGCTGTGACGCAGTGCAACACCCCAAGGCGGCACTCGGCCCGCGGCGGCCCCTGCGTGGTGGGGGCTGCAGCCTGGCGGCCCGGAA
Organism: Struthio camelus; assembly: GCF_040807025.1. Taxonomy (NCBI): domain Eukaryota; kingdom Metazoa; phylum Chordata; class Aves; order Struthioniformes; family Struthionidae; genus Struthio; species Struthio camelus. The sequence continues at coordinate 139,560 of NW_027182771.1, read as the reverse complement.
GCTGCCTGCGGCATCAGCCTGGCCCTGTGCTCAGGCTCCAACAGGGCAGCAGCTCCCACAGCTCCTGAGGCCCACCAAAGTCCCAGCTACCCTGTTGCCCAGCACCCCACCGCCCAGCCCCTCGCTGCCTGCGCACCGTCACCCGGCTGGCCCCTGCTCACCATCTCCTGTCTCTTGCACAGCAGCACAAGGCCTCTGAGCGCCAGCCCGTGCATCACCCGCCAGTGACTCCGCAGGTAGCTCCAGAAGAGAATCAGCAAGTCGTCCTCCTCTGTGCAAAGGTCACTGCAGGCCAGCAGCTGAAGCACAGCACAGAGAAAGCGGTGAGGTCGGCAGGACTCCCGGCCTCAGGCAGCGCCCGATCCCACCAACAGCTCCGGGCGAGGGCACCAGGCCCGGCCCAAAGGCAGCCGTCAGCGCCGACAGCCCCTGGCACCCCACTCCCTGCCCTGGGCCTCAGGCCGCACCGCGCACAGCCCTCGCCTGCTCCTCCGCTCCTCTCCAGCCCCGAGAGGCACCGCCTGCCATCAGGCTCACCTCCACCAGGAAAGCCATGGCAGGCATCTCCCAGTGGGCCGCGCCACGTTTCAGCAGCGCTGTCAGCCATTGGAAGAGGAAGAGACGCAGCTGTCTTGGGCTCTTCCTCATCTCTCTGGCAGAGGCAAGAAGGCACTGTCACTTCTGAGCAGCCAGGCAAACACCTCGTCTGTGATTGTGAGCCCATCCCTCTAGCCAGGGCTCGCAGAGCCCCGCAGCCATGGAGCGGCAGCTCCCTTGGCTGCTCTACTCGGCCAGCCCGCCGTCACAAGGCCTCAAGCTGCAGCCCCGTGGGGCTCTGCGGGGCAGCCTGTGTGCAAGGGAGAAATGCTGGGGCAGAGCAGGGACAAGGGGGTTCTCACCTGGCCAGCAAACCCACTCCCCTGTGGCAGGTCTCCGCGCTGAGGAGCGTGTCCCAGGCGCCCTTCCTCGCCATGGCCAGCACCTGACTCTCGTAGCCGGCACGGCACAGCAGTGCTTTCATGGTCTGCACTGCCAACCTGCGTGCACAGCAAAGGCCGCGTCACCCTGGCACCCCTGGCCCTGCCGCCACCTCCACAGCACACACAGCAGGGCTGGCATGGAGCACCTCACGGGGCTGCCGGGAGCAGACTCTTCCCCTTGCCGTTCCCCCCAGCACATCTCAGCCTCCTCCGGCGTCAGCTCTGCGCAGAAGGAAATCTGGAAGAGCAGCGCCAGGAAGAGCTTGGGGAAGAACACCTCCAGCACGTGCTGGCAGCTGGGCTGCTGCAGCATCTCATGGAGCACTCTCGTTGCCTGCAGAAGAAGCCCAGAGACAGCTCTCGCTGCTGAGACGTGCCTGTTGCGCTGCCCGAGCTTGGCGGTGAGCCTCACACACTGCCCTGAGCCTTGGGACAAGCAGGAGTGCCTGCCCGGCCTGTGTGGCCAGAGCAAAGGCACGGAAGCTCTTTGGGCCATGGCCACAACAAGCCCTGCCAGCCATGGACCTGTCGCGCCGTGGACATGGACCCCATGGACCTGGTGCCCCATGGACCTGGGGCTTCTTGCTGGACGGGCAAGGCCAGGGCAGCTCTAGGGGAGAGCGAGGCTACGTCCACAAACTCACGGCCAGGGAAACGATGACTCTGTCGTCCCCATCCAACGTGCATGTCTCGTCCACCGGCCAATCCTGCAGGACACTGAGCAGCTCCTGCAGCACCCTCTCGGCAGCTCCGCGCTTCGACAGCAGCATCCTCCACATGGCTGCGGCAGCGCTGCAGGCCCACAGCTCTCGCTCAGCGGGTGCTGCAGCCGCAGCACTGTGGCCTGGGCAGCCGCAGAGGGCCTGGGCTGGCCGCCAGCCCTGCCTCTGCCCACTGCCCCTTGCCCGCAGCACCCTGGGGGCTCTGCCCCACCCCGCAGCCCATGGCCAAGCTCCAGTCCCTTGTGGGGCACGCAGGCAGCCAGGCGACCAGGCTCTGGGGCTGAAGGCCGGCACACTTGCTCAGCTTGCGCTGCTGCAGCCCGGCCTGACGCACCGGGGCTGGCACACGGGGACAACAGCAGGGCCCAGCCCCTCACGAGAGGCCGGAAAATCTCCACCTGCCCCGCAGCCCGCAGGGCACGAGCTCTCCAGGCTGCTGGCCCCCGAGCTCTCAAGGCAAGCGGGCCCCTACCTGTCGCATGAGGGGGAAGACTGCAAGAGGCTCACGACCACCTCCTCTGGACATGCACAGGTCAGCAGCAGAAGAGCCCTGTCCAGGCTGCGCCGCGCAGACACCTCTGTGATGAGCAGCACGTTGCTCCACATGCCCCTCACCACCTTCGGCACCTGGAGGGCACACGACTCAGAGTGGGGCTGCTGTCAGAGTGGCAGCAATTTGCCCAGCTCCCTCCAAGACCGGCTGCCCTTGCCCCCGCTCTGTGCTGGCCTCAGAGGGGGTGGCGGGCCTGCCAGGCCTGGAGTCAGGGCAAAAACAAGCCCCCGGAGGCCTCGAGCCCCGGCCACGCCACCTGCAGGCTACTTACATGCTCCAAAAGGCAGGCATCGTCCGCCACAAGAGCATCCAGCATGTGAGCGGCTGCCTGCGTGTCATAGGTGCTGCAGGCTCTCATGCCGCTGAGGGCTGCGAGGATGAGGTCTGTCTTCTCAGAGGGCTGAAGGTATTTCCCAAACATCTGCGGGACAAAGCAGGGCAGCCAAGAGACATACGTCACACCGAGTGCCGTGGCAGCAGTGCTTGGCTGAGCAGCGAGTGATCCTGGCGAGAGATGCGCGGGGCACTGCTGGCACAGCCACCCGCGGAGAGTCAGGAGCAGGGGCAGGAAGCAGCGGCTCTGCAGGGCTGGCCGGTGGCACTGGGCAGGAGGTGGACGGTTGGGGTCCGGGTCCCCGTGCACTGGCGCTGCCCGCACACAGTGCGAGCCCTCTCCCCAGTGACCGCAAGGCCCCCTCAGCCCCACCCGCTAGCCATCCCTCTCTTCGCTCAAGTCACACCACGGCCACCAGTGCCAACCAGGGAGGCGCTCCTTACCGTGCTGATCTCACTGGCCTCCTTGGGCTCCAAAAGCCAGAAGGTGTTGGCAGCTTCCCAGGCCTTTTGGAGCTCTAGGTACTCGGGGCTATCCTGCAACAGCCTCCTGCCTGCACAGCAGGGGAAAGGCAGGGCCGTCAGCACCAAGGCTGCAGAGGTGGAGGTGGCCCACTGAAGGTGCCAGGGAGAACTCTGCCCTGGCAGACCAAGAGGACAGGCCAGAAATGGCTGGGCAGCAGGACTCGCAGGGAGGGAGGGCCTGGGCCTATGGTAAGGTGGGGGAAGGGGAAACGGCTTGCAAGAATAGAGAAAGGCACAGCGCCTCTGATGGGCCATTCTGCTGTGAAGCAAGACAGGAGGCCTGGGAGCAGCAGGTGCTGCTGAAGGCTTTGCAGGCCACTGCTCAGCGGGAGCTGGATGAGTGGCTGCTGTGTGGGGCCCCGTGTGTGGAAGGAGCCAGCCCAGTGCAGCTTCTTACTCTCTTCCTGCAGGATGAATCTGTAGAGGTGGCAAAGAGCCTCCGCTGCGCCGTGACTGCTCCCCTGCTCCTTGTAGGCGCAGCACAGGGTGAGCTGCCCCACCAGCTGCCCCAGGATCAGGAAACACTTGGGTCTGTGGCAGGCAGAGCTGGCCCTGCTTCCTTCCAAGCGGCAGCGGGCCTGCAGGAGGCAGGCGGCGCTGGCACCACGGCTCAGGGGCACCAGTGGGCACCAAAGCCCTGAACCCACGCTCCAAGCAGGGCTGCCTCCCGCCTCAGCCAGAGCTTTGGTGGCCCCTGCTGAGCCAGGCTCCTGCTGGGGGCCCATGGCATGCGCCCAGGGCAGGCACAGCTGGCTCCTGAGAGAGCAGGGACTGCAGTGCGACACCCAAAGAGGCAGGCCAAGATCTCCGCTTCAGGGCAGGGTCTTGCTGAGGGTCTTAACCTCTGCCCAGGCTTCCCGCGCAGGGAGCCCGGAGCTGCAGGCCACTCGGGGCCACTGACAAGGGCTGATGGGGTGGCTGGAGGCTGCCTGCACCACAGGCTCCTTACCGGCAGCAAGGAAGAGCTCGTCAGGAGACCAGCCAGCCAGGCAATGCGGCCTATGGCCCTCTCACGCACAGCTGCTTGCTGGGACTCGGTGAAGGGCAGCAGGACCTGGGAGGAGAGAAGCTGCTGGTCTGCTCCAAGGGAGGCAGCTCTGCTTAATGCCTGGCCACGTTTGTGCTTCGGCTCCTCGGAGCACGAGCCAAGCCTGGGAGTGGGGGTCTTGCGTCCAGAGTCGCTGGCATGCGTGGGGCAAAGCCCCCCGACGGGCCTGCTGTGGCCACACTGAGAGCTGGAGCCCATGCCTACGGCAGCCCCTGCTCCTTTCCAAACCTGGCCCTCCGGGGCCTCCCCAGCACCTCCCTGCCGCTGGCCGCTCGCGCCTCTGGCCCAGCAGCAACAAAGGCGCACCAACAAAGCTTGCGGGCTGGCAAGGGCAGGTCCCGGGGGCCGCTGCCTTCCTCAGCCCCGGGGAGGAAAGCACAAGGGATGGGGGGGCCGAGAGGGGGCAGGGCCAGCTGCCGGCTGTGGGGGGGCCGAGGAAGGAGGCTGCAACTGCTCGCCCTGCTTGGCGCCGGGAAGGCTCGCGGCAGTGCTGGCCTCGAGGGGCAGAGGGCGGGGCTTTCCCCTGCCGCTGCAGGAAAGGGGCGGGAGGGAGGCATGCTGACTGCAGCCAGGAGGCACTGGGCTCACAGAACAGCGCCATGGGCAACGCTGCTCCCGCGACGGAGCCGGTCCCCTCCCCGCAGCCTGCTCTCTGCAGCTGCTGCTGGGCGAGGGCGGTCCACCTGAGGGGGGAACTTCCCTTTGGGCTGAGGCACTGGTGGTGGGAAGCCCGCTCTTGGCAAATACCAGACCTGCAAGATGTTCTGCATCTCTAGGAGGCCGGAGGCAGGGCAGCTGAGGGCCAGCACCTGCAGCATGCTGTCCATGGCGTCCAGGGCCTGCAAGGGGGACGGACACAGGGTTGAGCTGCTTCTTCGTTGGTGCCCCTTACCTGCCGGAGAGGGGCTTGAATTCCTCTTGCCTGAGGGGCACACCTATGGTCCTGCGGAGCCCAGCGAGGGGCCCCAGGGCAGGGGAGCTGCTGCCGAGGGCCCAGCCTGGCGGCACTGCCCGTGGCCCTGCCCAGCGCAAAGAAGGCAAAGAAGGGATGGGGGTGGGAAAGGCAAGCTGGGATCGTGCCCTGGCTTGCAGCTTACGCTTGTCTCTCAGCGCGGGGTAGCCAGGGAGCAGCCCCCACAGCCTGCCGGGCCACCCTCCGCCATCCAGCGCATACCTTGGAGTAGAGGGCAGCATCCAGGCTCTGCAGGTCCTCGCTGGGAGGCAGGCAGAAGATGCTGCAGAAGCAGGCATGCAGCAGGCTCTTCCTTCTGCTCTCCGGAACCAGCCCGACTTTGCTGCAAGGACAGAGAGGGGCCTTTCCGTCCCTGGCGCCCGCACCAGTACCTGGACGCCCTGGGAAGGTGGACGCAGACCTGGGGCAGGGAGACTCCCGGGTGATAGCCGCACTAGGTGGGGGAGCCCTACGGGCAGCCACGTCTTCCCCCAGCAGGCAGCCCAGGGACAGAGGACCCTCCTGGCAGCTGGGGCCCCAGGCCCTCTCCAGGGCCTGCCTCACCCTTTGGGGGAAAGCCCAGGAGACGCACGGTAGCCCCAGGGCCCTCTCTGCCCTCCCGTCTCCACCACGGTCGGGCCCGGCGCAGGCCCAGCCGACGGCACTGGCAGACGCCTGCAGGACGGCGGATGGCTCCCCGCTAGCCCTGGGGCCATCGGGGCCACCTGGGGCCACGCAGGCCCTGGCCAGGCCAGCGGCTCGGGCAGCTACCTCATGGCGCTGATGGCCAGCATGACTTGCTGCCGCACGGCGGTGCCCAGGTGGTCGGTGGGCTCCTCTTGCAGCAGCACCTGGAGAGCACAAGCAGAAGGGGCCTCGGGAGGTGCCGGGGGCCAGCGATCAGGCTGCAGGGCTGGCAGAGCCCAGGTGCCCCCTGCCAGCACGGACCCCCCGGGCGGCCCCCTGGCTGCCCAGGGCCCCGCTCGCCCGGCTCCGCAGTGCCTCCTGCAGCCCCACGCTGGCCAGGGCTGCGCCCCCAGCCGGGGCCCCCCAGCTGCCACGCTCAGACCCCCGCCTCCGGCCCTCAGCGGTGGGCCCGCGCCCCCCGCTCCCGCCCTGCTGCAGGGCCCCCTCCCCTCACCTCCAGGGACTCTGCCAGGTCCAGGCTGCACGGGCACAGCTCCTGCCGCAGCGCCGCGCTGGAGCTGGCCGCGGTGCAGAGGCTGCAGACGCAGGCCAGGAACCTCAGCTTCTCGGCCTCGGCCTGCTGCCGGGAGCAGAGAGCAGCGGAGAGCGTCAGAGGGGCAGAGGCCCGGCCAGCAGCCCGGGCGGCGCAGGGCCCGCAGCCAGGTGTGGGGCGCCGGGGGCAGCCGCCCGCGGCCAGCAGCCCTGCGGGTGCCGAGCAGGGCGCAGCCCCGGCCGCCGCGGGGAGAGGCGGGCGCAGCCCAGAGGCCGTGGCGCCCCTCACCTGTCCGCGGTGCCGCAGGAAGGCGCGCAGGCGCTCCAGGGCTCGGGCCTCCTCGCTGGGCAGAGCCGGGCCGGGCACTGAGGGAGACAGAGAGCAGGGCGAGGTGCAGGGCGGCCGGGCTCGGGGCGGAGAGCGCCGAGCCCCGGCCCCAGCGCCCGCCGCTGCCCGGCACAGCGAGCCCAGCCGGGCGGGCCGCTGGGGCGCAGAGGCCCCATGCGGCCGGGCTCGGGGCGGCCGGCAGGCGCCCGGCGGCCGGGGGCAGCACCGGAGCCAGCGCGGGGGAAAGGTGCGAGCGCGCCCGGCGGGAAGGGGCTGGCGACGGGCAGGTGGGAGCCGGGCAGCGCAGGGCGGGCTGGCGGCCCCGGCCGGCCCAGCGTCGGGGGCCGCGTGCTCACCCGTCGGCAGCGCCGGGGGCGCGTGGCCCTGCCGGGGCTCCAGCTGGCGACGGCCCTCGGCCGGGGCCCCGTCCTCCTCGTCCTCGGCCTCCCAGGCCGTCCTGGGGCGGCTGGGGGGTCTCCGCGCCATGGCAGGCGAGGCGGCAGAGGCTGCGCGAGGCTGCCCGGGGGCGGCAGGGAGAGTGCGGGGTGTGCTCGGGAGGCTCCTGGACCAGCCCGCGTGCTCCCGCCCGCTCCCGTCACCGGCCAGCCGGACACTGCGGGGCCGAGGCCTCCGGCGCCGGGCGAGGCCGCGGGCTGTCACAGGAGCGCGGTCACAAAGGGCCCCCACTGTCACCCTGGGGCGGGCTGGCCCCGGCCCCGGCCCCGGCCCCGGCCTGGGCAGGGGCAGGCCGGGTCCCCTCGGGGGTGCCGGGCCGGCTCGCCCCCTGCCACACCTCTCTCTGTCCTCGGGGCGCCCGGCCCCCGTGGCGCCTGGGGCCCTCCGGGCCGCTCCCCTCCTCTTCTTGTCCCCGCCACCGCTGCTCCCGACCCCGTCCTCAGCCAGCCCAGCAAGCGCCCCGCGGGGACACCCCGGCACCGCGGGGAAGGGCACCAGCCCCGAAGGGCACCTCTCCTCCCCGGGCACCCTGGCGGCTGCTCCATCACCCCCGCCAGCCACCCCTGCGGGGCACAGACAAACCCAGGCGTCTGCACTGGCGGCCTGGGTTCCCTGGGGCCATCACGCACCCTCCCGAACGGCGACACCCGACAAGCGTCCTGGTGGGGTCCCCCATCTACCTTAGCGTGCGGGGTGGGTGGTTGTTTGCCCCCTGGGGCCCACCACCAGGCTCTTGGTGCGCTGCCCCCCACCCCGAGCTGCCCGGGGGCCGGGCTGGGGCTGGCTTGGCCTCTGGCAGCAGCATCGGTGCCCAGCGGCCGGAGGAGGTGTCCCCACGAAGCGGCGTGGGGCGCGCTGCTGGCAGCAGGGGCTGGGCCAGTGGGCGCCCAGAGCCGAGCCCTGGCAGGGCAGCTTGAGGCCACGGGCTCAGCCCCTCCTGCTGCCCCTCCACAAGGGTCCAGGGCCTCACCTGGGGCTGCCTTTCTCCCCAGCGCCTGTCACGTCCAGGCGCCCTTCGCCGGCCTCCCGCCGTCGCCTTGTGTGGGTTTCTGCTGCGCGCCAGGGCCCCCCCGTGCTGCCCTGGTAGGGACCCGCCTCCCTGGCCCCAGGGACAGCGGCCACCCAGGGCTGTGCTGGCCCCCGTCTCCCTGCCGTGGGGGGATCAGGGTCACCAAGGGGCACCTAGACGTCCCCCGGGGTCCACCATAAAGCACACAGAGGTCCCTCTGGTGCCTGCAAAGCCACACGGAGGCCCCGACGATGCACCAAAAGCCACGTGGAGGCCCCAGGACTGCACAAGGAAGGATCTGGCACAGCCCAAAAGGCACCCTGAGGCCTTGCTGCCTTTCTGCCTGTGAGCGGGTACAGAGCAGCGGCTGAGCAGCCTCGGTCCCTTCCCTTGGGCTACTTGGTAGCGGGCACCAAGGAGGACCTCGCGTCGGTGGGCTGCTCCTGCTCTTTCTGCAAAGGACTGAACTTCGCCATCCCCACCGGCCTGCCCGCTTCCCTGGCAGCCAAGCGCTTTGTGGTCACGTTTGCATTCGCGTTCGTGTTGCATTAATTTTGCTGCCTGCTGGGGGGCTTTGCAGAGGGCAGAGCCAGGCCAGGAGAACAGCTTCTTCTGGTGGCTGCTTGCAAACGACACCCTTCCCCTGCCCACAGATGGCTTTGGCATGGGTCCGGCAGCTGGGGGGAGAGAGCAGCGTTCAGGGACGAGGGCTGTGGCACCCCAGCTTTGTATCAGGAAAGGTCCTGAGAGAAACTTCCCTCGGAGGTGCAAACAGAACTGGATCCACACGGCTCCTGGAATTGGCAAGAACTGATACCGGCTTAAAGCACAACACGAGCTGTTCAGTGCTGGCGTTGAGAGGACCGGGTATTTGCAGGAGCTCTAGGTGCAAAGAAACTTGGACATGTCTTTCCCAATTCCCTTGGCTTCTTGCCGATGAAACTAGACAGATTAATGCAAGGCCTGTAAGTCGCAAAGAAAGCAGAGTTTAAGCGCTGGCTGCTGCCTCTGAGAAGTTCTGCGTGTTTTGCGGAGCGATTCTGTTACTCAAGTGCAAGTCTGCAAGGAAGAGGGGTAGCTCTTGTCCGCCGCGTTCAGCTGCAGGAAGCTGGTGCATTAGCTAAGCGGAGAGTGCTGGTCCTGATGCAGCCTCAGTCGCAGCACTCAGGAGAGCAGCTCAGTGTCTGACTTGAGAGATGAGAGCGAATCAGTCTGGAGCCCTGGGCAGTAGACTGGGAAAGAGTGCAGCAGCCCAGCAGGACGACCCAGCTAGGGACTGAGGAAGCGCTGAGCTTCCCTTTGCACACCAAGGGCTGTGAGTGCCTGTGGCCAGGCGCCGCAGGACGTGCCCATGCCAGCACCACGGCATCAGAGGCCAGAGCTCTGCACAGACACTAGAGGCTCCAGCCCCTCCACAACGGGGGCTCTTCAGGCCTCGTGACTGCAAAAGCCAGGCAGAGGAAGGTCTTCTCAATGGGGATGAATCTGTGGCGGGAGGGTGTCAAGAGGCTGGAGGCAGACTGTGCCCAGTGGTGCCCAGGGACAGGCTGCGAGGCACCGGGCAAAAAGTGAGGGAGGTCTGAGCCCCCAGGTGGTGGAGGAGTGGCTGTGCCCTGTGTGTCCTAAGTGGAGGTCCCGGAAGGGATCCCTTGCTGCTTGCTGGAGGCCCGGGGATGCCGGGAGCATGCGCTAGGCCCCCATGAGCGAGGTGGTGGGTGGTGGTGGTTGGGGGGGAGGGGGGGGCGGTTGTTGTTGGCCCTGTGCGATGGGTGCAGGCGGCTGGTGCTGCAGAGGCAGCAGCTGCAGCATGCTCTGCCCAGGGCAACGGCCAGCAGGCTGAAAGAAGCAGGAGCACGGGCACAAGGACGAGAGAGCAGAGAAGAAACGCAAGGTGTGGAAGAGAGCGAGAGGCTTTTCTCTGCCTGCCCACGCAATCCCAGCTGCAGCGTGGCTCCGGGGGTGCCGGGAGATGAAAGGGGCTGCTGCGAGCGCTGCTGTCTGGGTCCTTAGGGAGGAGGCTGCTCTGGGAGAGGGGAGCGCGATCCCAGTGTCCAGTCCAACCTCCAGGGAGCAGGAAGCCTTGGCAGGACCCGAAGGGTCATGTGCCTCTTGCCAGGCCTTGTTGTGCCGCCAGGAGGCGGGCCTTGGTCTGGGCCTTGGAGGGGGAAGCGGAGACCTGCTGAGCAGCTGGGCTGAAATCCACTGGGAGGTGAACACCCAGGAACTGCCGCAGGAGTTCTTAGCACAAGCTGGAGCAGTGCAGCGAGGCTTGAGTTGGTGGAGAAGAGGCCAAATGCAGCCAGCCAGGTCTCAGGCCCCTGAGGCCCCTGGCATGGCTCTTGCAGGAGCTGGGCCAAACACCCTCCGCTGCCCTGGGGACAGGCTGCTGGGATGGGTGCAGCTGTGGTAGCTGCTGCAAGGTGCTCTGCTGGCTGGAGGCCAACCCTGCCTTGATGAGAAAGTCCGGGGGCACCTGTGCCACGTGCACCCGCAGGAGGGCAGGCACCAGAGAGCAGAGAAGCAGAGGAAGGGGTTTGGCACCGCCTTGGCCTTTGTGGAAGCTGCTGGTGAGCGCAGGCCTCGGTGCTTGGCCTGCTGCCCCCAGGGGAGCAGCAGGGGAGCGCAAAGTGCTTGGGCCAAGGATGCTTCAGGAGGACTAAAAACCACTGCAGGCAGCCCAAAGGGAGGAGCGCCCTGTGCCCCCCCAGGCCTCTGGCTTTGGCAACTGCTACAAGCAGCTCTAAGGCTGAGGTTGGTGTTGGGTGGTGGGGGAGTGAGATTTTGCTCTGGCCGCCTCACAGGATGACAGAGTGGTTGCGGTTGGAAGGGGGTCTCTGGAGCTCCTGCAGTCTAAGCCGCCTTCTCGAGCAGGGCCAGCTAGGGCAGGTTGCTCTAGTGCGCTGCCTGCTGGGGGGCTTTGCAGAGGGCAGAGCCAGGCCAGGAGAACAGCTTCTTCTGGTGGCTGCTCGCAAACGACACCCTTCCCCTGCCCACAGATGGCTTTGGCATGGGTCCGGCAGCTGGGGGGAGAGAGCAGCGTTCAGGGACGAGGGCTGTGGCACCCCAGCTTTGTATCAGGAAAGGTCAGCCCAGTCCCCACAGCGGGAGTACAGCTCTCTCTGAGCTCCAGGGTGGGCCAGCCCTGGGGGAAATCTCCAGTCTCGTCCAACCCTGCTGCTGTCGCCAGCCCCACCACACCCATGCCAAGGTTCTTTGACGACCTAGGGCCCGTTGTTGCTGGTGTGAGCAGGCGCCTGATGCTTGGCTTGCTGCCCCCGGGGCGGGGGAGCAGGGGACCAGCAGGGCCAGCAGGGCCAAGGATGCTTAGAAGGAGGAAAGCAAAGCATTGCAGGGCCCCCAGAAAAGAGAAGTCCCCTGTGCCCCACAGGCCTCTGGCTTTGGCACCTGCGACCAGCCTGGAGTGTGTGGCTGAGGTTGGGGTTCGGTGCTAGAGGTGTGAGATTTTGCCCTGGCAAAATCTCACAGGGGCACAGAGCGGCTGCGGTTGTGGTTGGAAGGGGTCTCTGGAGCTCCTCTAGGTTCAGCCTCCTTCTCCACCGATTGGTTTGCGCAAAGACAAGACACTGGCACGTGGCGAAGAGACTGGGCGGCTTCTTTTGGAAAAACCCAGCAGACGGTGGGCTGGCGGCACAAGCCTGGCACGGGCTGGGCCTGAGGGCTGCAGCTGTCCTGCGGGCAGGGAGAGAGGCCAGCAACGCCCCCACCCACAACTTGCCCCCACACGCCGGTGGTCCTTCGGGGGAGAGCAGCCCGGCATCAGGAGGCAGCCGAGCTCTAGCAGCAAACGCAGCCACCTCGCAGAGGCCAGTGCCACCTCTGCCACGCTCTCCTCAGCTGCCAGCCCAGGCCTTCGTGGCCGCCTCCAGACGCAGACGTCTTCCCTGGAGCTCTCAGGAGCAGGATGGTTTGCGTGGCCAGGGAACAGATGGACGGGCTGACGTCCTCCTCCAAGCCTTGAAGCGCTGAGAGAAAGAGCCAGAGCAGAGATCAAGCCCCCATATCTGCACAGACCCCAGGCAGCCCTTCCTGGGGACGACATGGCCTGTCCCACCCACCTCTTCCCACAGACAGGAGGCAGCAGAAGGGACACATGGATCAGCTGGGACTTGCTGGCCAGGAATGTCCCAAAGGCCCCTGAAATCTTCTCGCGACTCTACCCGCACCGCCTCTGAGCCGCACGGGGAGCAGAGCCCTCCTGGCCTGCGCCAGGCATTGCAGCTCACTGCCCAGCCTCTGTCTTCCTCCCCGCCAGCCCTGCCTCACACCCTGCTGCCCTCACTCACCCTCGCAGATGTCCTCCACCTTCTTCTTGCTCTGGCCCCTCATGCTCTGCCCGACGAGCCCTAGGCACACGCACAGCCCCTCACCAATCCTGCTCCCCACACCACCCTTCCCCCAGGGCTAGCGCTAAGCTGCCCCAGTGCAGAGAGGGTCCGCAGGGCTTGGAGCTCACCAAGGAACCGCACAGCCATCTCTCGCAAGCACTCCTGGGGGCTCTCCAAGTACAGCAGGCTCTGGCGCAGGTATTCTTCCGATCTTCTCCTGCCCCTCGCCAGCTGGGCAGAGCACAAGGCCACAGGCTGGGCGCACACCCTCCCCACCCAGCCAGCCACTCCCTCCACCCACCACTCGCTTTAGCATCCCAGGGCTCAGTGAGGGCACAGCAACCTAGAGAAGAGCCCGTTGGGGCAGTGTGCTGGACAAGGGCGGCCGGAGTGCTGCCCCAGGCTGGCACCTCTGGGCACCAGCCGTGGCGAGGCACACGGCTGCCTGCCCCCCCCACTCCCCCCCCCCCACACACACACCCTGGCCATGCAGGGGCACAGGCCTTGCCCAGGCTGCCTCTGGGGGCTTTGGGGGCCATCCTTACCAGGCACTCGCCGATCCTCCAGCTCTGCGCTGTCTCAGCCAGCTGCCTCAGCTGCTCCCACCTCAGGAACTTGGCAGCACCAAGCAGGGCTTCCTGAGAGGCCTGCACAGCAGCACAGACCTGCTGATGCCACCGCAGCCCAGCGCACAACCCCCACCGTGCCCCTCCTCTTGGCAAGGCCTCCTCGGGGCCTTTCCTCGCCCACAATGGCAAGAGGGAGCAGCTGGCAACTGCCTCTGCCAGCATGTTCCGTGCCCCGGGCAGACATGTGGGGCAACCACCCCCGCAGGTGTATGGTGCTGCAGGTGGAGGCATGGCAGGAAGACGAAGGCACTGCTGCGCCTGGTGCAAACAGCAAGGGGGCGCTCTGCAGCCTCAGCACCTGGCACCTCCAGCCCACCCACCTTCAAAGGCTCCCACTGCCAGCAGCCCTTGCTCCTCATGCTCACGCCCACTCACAGGGCGTCCGCATCGCCCTCCTCCAACGACCCGTCCCGTTACACATCCATACCTGGGCCACACGGGGGATCTCGTCATGCCAGTGGAAGAGCAGAGGCAGCAGGCTCCTGTGCACTTGCTTCTTCAGGGCCTGTGTTTTGGTGCCCACCACAGCCTCCATCACCTCTTGGAAGAGGCGGATGGAGAGCTCTCGCACGCAGGCCGGCTCCTGGCGGGAAGGGAAAGGGGGCACCTCAGCACTGCCTGCTCCAAGCCCACAGTCAGCACAGGGGTCAGTGGGGCTGATGGCGAGATGAAGGTTTCGGACCCTCCCTCCGCACCAGTGAGCTGTGGGCCTCGTCTGCACCCACTGCAAAATGGCCCCCGGCCCAGGCCGGGCGATGCAGCGTGCTTCTGTACCATGCTGCGGCCAGGGAGAGCGGAGCTGGCGGAGAAGCCTGCGCCTGGAAGGGCTCCTCTCGCCCTGGCCACGCTCCCCGCATCACCCCTGGCCAAGGCCCAACAGAGCTGCTCCAGGATGGCCCTCCACAGCGGCTCCTGGGGCTGTGGGGACGTTGGCGTTACTGAGGGCCTATCTGCAGGCATGGGCAGCAGCAGGACTTCAGGCTTCCCTCAGCTCGGCCTGCCTGGCCCTCCTGGAGAGCCTTTCTTCATCGCCCAGGCGCTCGAGCTGTGCTGCCAGCTCTAGAGGCCGGCAGAAGGAGGCAGCCACAGGGCACGGCTGCAGGGGCCAAGCACAATACCCTGCAGCTGAGGCTAGACAAGGGGCTGCTTCAACACAGTCCTGCAGGCCAGCGCACCACGGGCAGCACAGCGCAATGACCCCAAAAGCCACTGGGCAAAAACGTTCCTGGCAGCACCCAGGGCCCCTGCTGGCCAGCACAAATTCCCATGCCGCGGGTACACACACACACACGGCAACACACCACAGCCCGCAGCCCGCACACAGCCTCACCGACACGCCAACAGGGCCCCCGCCTCTCCCCCCAGCCTTACCTCATCAAAGAGAGGCAGCAGCTTCTCGGCCAGCAGCGGAGCAAAGTGGGCCACCACCTGCTTCTCCATGACGTGGACCACGTTGCTGAGCACCAGCAGGGCCTTTGCGCTGATGTCTCTGTCCACGTCCTGCAGGTGCCCCACCAGCAGGGGCCACAGGTACTGCATTCTTCTGGCCTGGGGGAAACACAACCTCGGTGCCTGAAGAAAGAACCCACTGCCCTGGCAAAAAGGCTCACCTTCTTACACACCAGCTTCCCCCCTGCCTTTCCAGACGCGGCCATGGCGATGACTGCGGCAACCTGCTGCCTGGCAGCCTTTACCGGCACAGCCACGGGCCTGGGCAGGGCTGGGGCAGAGCGAGGCAGGAGAGGGCAGCACCGGCTCCTCTGCACCTCACCCCTCGCCCTCTTCTCCGCCACACTTGAACGGGCAGCGGGTTTAGTAACCCACGCTGCCTGCAAAGCTGCCCGGGCCACGGGCTGTCCCAGCCCTAGCAGGCGCCTTTCCTGGCAGGGCTCGCTGCCCCATTGCCAAGGCCCTGCCGACACCCCCGGCTTGTGCACAGAGGCTGTGACGCAGTGCAACACCCCAAGGCGGCACTCGGCCCGCGGCGGCCCCTGCGTGGTGGGGGCTGCAGCCTGGCGGCCCGGAAGCTGCCTGCGGCATCAGCCTGGCCCTGTGCTCAGGCTCCAACAGGGCAGCAGCTCCCACAGCTCCTGAGGCCCACCAAAGTCCCAGCTACCCTGTTGCCCAGCACCCCACCGCCCAGCCCCTCGCTGCCTGCGCACCGTCACCCGGCTGGCCCCTGCTCACCATCTCCTGTCTCTTGCACAGCAGCACAAGGCCTCTGAGCGCCAGCCCGTGCATCACCCGCCAGTGACTCCGCAGGTAGCTCCAGAAGAGAATCAGCAAGTCGTCCTCCTCTGTGCAAAGGTCACTGCAGGCCAGCAGCTGAAGCACAGCACAGAGAAAGCGGTGAGGTCGGCAGGACTCCCGGCCTCAGGCAGCGCCCGATCCCACCAACAGCTCCGGGCGAGGGCACCAGGCCCGGCCCAAAGGCAGCCGTCAGCGCCGACAGCCCCTGGCACCCCACTCCCTGCCCTGGGCCTCAGGCCGCACCGCGCACAGCCCTCGCCTGCTCCTCCGCTCCTCTCCAGCCCCGAGAGGCACCGCCTGCCATCAGGCTCACCTCCACCAGGAAAGCCATGGCAGGCATCTCCCAGTGGGCCGCGCCACGTTTCAGCAGCGCTGTCAGCCATTGGAAGAGGAAGAGACGCAGCTGTCTTGGGCTCTTCCTCATCTCTCTGGCAGAGGCAAGAAGGCACTGTCACTTCTGAGCAGCCAGGCAAACACCTCGTCTGTGATTGTGAGCCCATCCCTCTAGCCAGGGCTCGCAGAGCCCCGCAGCCATGGAGCGGCAGCTCCCTTGGCTGCTCTACTCGGCCAGCCCGCCGTCACAAGGCCTCAAGCTGCAGCCCCGTGGGGCTCTGCGGGGCAGCCTGTGTGCAAGGGAGAAATGCTGGGGCAGAGCAGGGACAAGGGGGTTCTCACCTGGCCAGCAAACCCACTCCCCTGTGGCAGGTCTCCGCGCTGAGGAGCGTGTCCCAGGCGCCCTTCCTCGCCATGGCCAGCACCTGACTCTCGTAGCCGGCACGGCACAGCAGTGCTTTCATGGTCTGCACTGCCAACCTGCGTGCACAGCAAAGGCCGCGTCACCCTGGCACCCCTGGCCCTGCCGCCACCTCCACAGCACACACAGCAGGGCTGGCATGGAGCACCTCACGGGGCTGCCGGGAGCAGACTCTTCCCCTTGCCGTTCCCCCCAGCACATCTCAGCCTCCTCCGGCGTCAGCTCTGCGCAGAAGGAAATCTGGAAGAGCAGCGCCAGGAAGAGCTTGGGGAAGAACACCTCCAGCACGTGCTGGCAGCTGGGCTGCTGCAGCATCTCATGGAGCACTCTCGTTGCCTGCAGAAGAAGCCCAGAGACAGCTCTCGCTGCTGAGACGTGCCTGTTGCGCTGCCCGAGCTTGGCGGTGAGCCTCACACACTGCCCTGAGCCTTGGGACAAGCAGGAGTGCCTGCCCGGCCTGTGTGGCCAGAGCAAAGGCACGGAAGCTCTTTGGGCCATGGCCACAACAAGCCCTGCCAGCCATGGACCTGTCGCGCCGTGGACATGGACCCCATGGACCTGGTGCCCCATGGACCTGGGGCTTCTTGCTGGACGGGCAAGGCCAGGGCAGCTCTAGGGGAGAGCGAGGCTACGTCCACAAACTCACGGCCAGGGAAACGATGACTCTGTCGTCCCCATCCAACGTGCACGTCTCGTCCACCGGCCAATCCTGCAGGACACTGAGCAGCTCCTGCAGCACCCTCTCGGCAGCTCCGCGCTTCGACAGCAGCATCCTCCACATGGCTGCGGCAGCGCTGCAGGCCCACAGCTCTCGCTCAGCGGGTGCTGCAGCCGCAGCACTGTGGCCTGGGCAGCCGCAGAGGGCCTGGGCTGGCCGCCAGCCCTGCCTCTGCCCACTGCCCCTTGCCCGCAGCACCCTGGGGGCTCTGCCCCACCCCGCAGCCCATGGCCAAGCTCCAGTCCCTTGTGGGGCACGCAGGCAGCCAGGCGACCAGGCTCTGGGGCTGAAGGCCGGCACACTTGCTCAGCTTGCGCTGCTGCAGCCCGGCCTGACGCACCGGGGCTGGCACACGGGGACAACAGCAGGGCCCAGCCCCTCACGAGAGGCCGGAAAATCTCCACCTGCCCCGCAGCCCGCAGGGCACGAGCTCTCCAGGCTGCTGGCCCCCGAGCTCTCAAGGCAAGCGGGCCCCTACCTGTCGCATGAGGGGGAAGACTGCAAGAGGCTCACGACCACCTCCTCTGGACATGCACAGGTCAGCAGCAGAAGAGCCCTGTCCAGGCTGCGCCGCGCAGACACCTCTGTGATGAGCAGCACGTTGCTCCACATGCCCCTCACCACCTTCGGCACCTGGAGGGCACACGACTCAGAGTGGGGCTGCTGTCAGAGTGGCAGCAATTTGCCCAGCTCCCTCCAAGACCGGCTGCCCTTGCCCCCGCTCTGTGCTGGCCTCAGAGGGGGTGGCGGGCCTGCCAGGCCTGGAGTCAGGGCAAAAACAAGCCCCCGGAGGCCTCGAGCCCCGGCCACGCCACCTGCAGGCTACTTACATGCTCCAAAAGGCAGGCATCGTCCGCCACAAGAGCATCCAGCATGTGAGCGGCTGCCTGCGTGTCATAGGTGCTGCAGGCTCTCATGCCGCTGAGGGCTGCGAGGATGAGGTCTGTCTTCTCAGAGGGCTGAAGGTATTTCCCAAACATCTGCGGGACAAAGCAGGGCAGCCAAGAGACATACGTCACACCGAGTGCCGTGGCAGCAGTGCTTGGCTGAGCAGCGAGTGATCCTGGCGAGAGATGCGCGGGGCACTGCTGGCACAGCCACCCGCGGAGAGTCAGGAGCAGGGGCAGGAAGCAGCGGCTCTGCAGGGCTGGCCGGTGGCACTGGGCAGGAGGTGGACGGTTGGGGTCCGGGTCCCCGTGCACTGGCGCTGCCCGCACACAGTGCGAGCCCTCTCCCCAGTGACCGCAAGGCCCCCTCAGCCCCACCCGCTAGCCATCCCTCTCTTCGCTCAAGTCACACCACGGCCACCAGTGCCAACCAGGGAGGCGCTCCTTACCGTGCTGATCTCACTGGCCTCCTTGGGCTCCAAAAGCCAGAAGGTGTTGGCAGCTTCCCAGGCCTTTTGGAGCTCTAGGTACTCGGGGCTATCCTGCAACAGCCTCCTGCCTGCACAGCAGGGGAAAGGCAGGGCCGTCAGCACCAAGGCTGCAGAGGTGGAGGTGGCCCACTGAAGGTGCCAGGGAGAACTCTGCCCTGGCAGACCAAGAGGACAGGCCAGAAATGGCTGGGCAGCAGGACTCGCAGGGAGGGAGGGCCTGGGCCTATGGTAAGGTGGGGGAAGGGGAAACGGCTTGCAAGAATAGAGAAAGGCACAGCGCCTCTGATGGGCCATTCTGCTGTGAAGCAAGACAGGAGGCCTGGGAGCAGCAGGTGCTGCTGAAGGCTTTGCAGGCCACTGCTCAGCGGGAGCTGGATGAGTGGCTGCTGTGTGGGGCCCCGTGTGTGGAAGGAGCCAGCCCAGTGCAGCTTCTTACTCTCTTCCTGCAGGATGAATCTGTAGAGGTGGCAAAGAGCCTCCGCTGCGCCGTGACTGCTCCCCTGCTCCTTGTAGGCGCAGCACAGGGTGAGCTGCCCCACCAGCTGCCCCAGGATCAGGAAACACTTGGGTCTGTGGCAGGCAGAGCTGGCCCTGCTTCCTTCCAAGCGGCAGCGGGCCTGCAGGAGGCAGGCGGCGCTGGCACCACGGCTCAGGGGCACCAGTGGGCACCAAAGCCCTGAACCCACGCTCCAAGCAGGGCTGCCTCCCGCCTCAGCCAGAGCTTTGGTGGCCCCTGCTGAGCCAGGCTCCTGCTGGGGGCCCATGGCATGCGCCCAGGGCAGGCACAGCTGGCTCCTGAGAGAGCAGGGACTGCAGTGCGACACCCAAAGAGGCAGGCCAAGATCTCCGCTTCAGGGCAGGGTCTTGCTGAGGGTCTTAACCTCTGCCCAGGCTTCCCGCGCAGGGAGCCCGGAGCTGCAGGCCACTCGGGGCCACTGACAAGGGCTGATGGGGTGGCTGGAGGCTGCCTGCACCACAGGCTCCTTACCGGCAGCAAGGAAGAGCTCGTCAGGAGACCAGCCAGCCGGGCAATGCGGCCTATGGCCCTCTCACGCACAGCTGCTTGCTGGGACTCGGTGAAGGGCAGCAGGACCTGGGAGGAGAGAAGCTGCTGGTCTGCTCCAAGGGAGGCAGCTCTGCTTAATGCCTGGCCACGTTTGTGCTTCGGCTCCTCGGAGCACGAGCCAAGCCTGGGAGTGGGGGTCTTGCGTCCAGAGTCGCTGGCATGCGTGGGGCAAAGCCCCCCGACGGGCCTGCTGTGGCCACACTGAGAGCTGGAGCCCATGCCTACGGCAGCCCCTGCTCCTTTCCAAACCTGGCCCTCCGGGGCCTCCCCAGCACCTCCCTGCCGCTGGCCGCTCGCGCCTCTGGCCCAGCAGCAACAAAGGCGCACCAACAAAGCTTGCGGGCTGGCAAGGGCAGGTCCCGGGGGCCGCTGCCTTCCTCAGCCCCGGGGAGGAAAGCACAAGGGATGGGGGGGCCGAGAGGGGGCAGGGCCAGCTGCCGGCTGTGGGGGGGCCGAGGAAGGAGGCTGCAACTGCTCGCCCTGCTTGGCGCCGGGAAGGCTCGCGGCAGTGCTGGCCTCGAGGGGCAGAGGGCGGGGCTTTCCCCTGCCGCTGCAGGAAAGGGGCGGGAGGGAGGCATGCTGACTGCAGCCAGGAGGCACTGGGCTCACAGAACAGCGCCATGGGCAACGCTGCTCCCGCGACGGAGCCGGTCCCCTCCCCGCAGCCTGCTCTCTGCAGCTGCTGCTGGGCGAGGGCGGTCCACCTGAGGGGGGAACTTCCCTTTGGGCTGAGGCACTGGTGGTGGGAAGCCCGCTCTTGGCAAATACCAGACCTGCAAGATGTTCTGCATCTCTAGGAGGCCGGAGGCAGGGCAGCTGAGGGCCAGCACCTGCAGCATGCTGTCCATGGCGTCCAGGGCCTGCAAGGGGGACGGACACAGGGTTGAGCTGCTTCTTCGTTGGTGCCCCTTACCTGCCGGAGAGGGGCTTGAATTCCTCTTGCCTGAGGGGCACACCTATGGTCCTGCGGAGCCCAGCGAGGGGCCCCAGGGCAGGGGAGCTGCTGCCGAGGGCCCAGCCTGGCGGCACTGCCCGTGGCCCTGCCCAGCGCAAAGAAGGCAAAGAAGGGATGGGGGTGGGAAAGGCAAGCTGGGATCGTGCCCTGGCTTGCAGCTTACGCTTGTCTCTCAGCGCGGGGTAGCCAGGGAGCAGCCCCCACAGCCTGCCGGGCCACCCTCCGCCATCCAGCGCATACCTTGGAGTAGAGGGCAGCATCCAGGCTCTGCAGGTCCTCGCTGGGAGGCAGGCAGAAGATGCTGCAGAAGCAGGCATGCAGCAGGCTCTTCCTTCTGCTCTCCGGAACCAGCCCGACTTTGCTGCAAGGACAGAGAGGGGCCTTTCCGTCCCTGGCGCCCGCACCAGTACCTGGACGCCCTGGGAAGGTGGACGCAGACCTGGGGCAGGGAGACTCCCGGGTGATAGCCGCACTAGGTGGGGGAGCCCTACGGGCAGCCACGTCTTCCCCCAGCAGGCAGCCCAGGGACAGAGGACCCTCCTGGCAGCTGGGGCCCCAGGCCCTCTCCAGGGCCTGCCTCACCCTTTGGGGGAAAGCCCAGGAGACGCACGGTAGCCCCAGGGCCCTCTCTGCCCTCCCGTCTCCACCACGGTCGGGCCCGGCGCAGGCCCAGCCGACGGCACTGGCAGACGCCTGCAGGACGGCGGATGGCTCCCCGCTAGCCCTGGGGCCATCGGGGCCACCTGGGGCCACGCAGGCCCTGGCCAGGCCAGCGGCTCGGGCAGCTACCTCATGGCGCTGATGGCCAGCATGACTTGCTGCCGCACGGCGGTGCCCAGGTGGTCGGTGGGCTCCTCTTGCAGCAGCACCTGGAGAGCACAAGCAGAAGGGGCCTCGGGAGGTGCCGGGGGCCAGCGATCAGGCTGCAGGGCTGGCAGAGCCCAGGTGCCCCCTGCCAGCACGGACCCCCCGGGCGGCCCCCTGGCTGCCCAGGGCCCCGCTCGCCCGGCTCCGCAGTGCCTCCTGCAGCCCCACGCTGGCCAGGGCTGCGCCCCCAGCCGGGGCCCCCCAGCTGCCACGCTCAGACCCCCGCCTCCGGCCCTCAGCGGTGGGCCCGCGCCCCCCGCTCCCGCCCTGCTGCAGGGCCCCCTCCCCTCACCTCCAGGGACTCTGCCAGGTCCAGGCTGCACGGGCACAGCTCCTGCCGCAGCGCCGCGCTGGAGCTGGCCGCGGTGCAGAGGCTGCAGACGCAGGCCAGGAACCTCAGCTTCTCGGCCTCGGCCTGCTGCCGGGAGCAGAGAGCAGCGGAGAGCGTCAGAGGGGCAGAGGCCCGGCCAGCAGCCCGGGCGGCGCAGGGCCCGCAGCCAGGTGTGGGGCGCCGGGGGCAGCCGCCCGCGGCCAGCAGCCCTGCGGGTGCCGAGCAGGGCGCAGCCCCGGCCGCCGCGGGGAGAGGCGGGCGCAGCCCAGAGGCCGTGGCGCCCCTCACCTGTCCGCGGTGCCGCAGGAAGGCGCGCAGGCGCTCCAGGGCTCGGGCCTCCTCGCTGGGCAGAGCCGGGCCGGGCACTGAGGGAGACAGAGAGCAGGGCGAGGTGCAGGGCGGCCGGGCTCGGGGCGGAGAGCGCCGAGCCCCGGCCCCAGCGCCCGCCGCTGCCCGGCACAGCGAGCCCAGCCGGGCGGGCCGCTGGGGCGCAGAGGCCCCATGCGGCCGGGCTCGGGGCGGCCGGCAGGCGCCCGGCGGCCGGGGGCAGCACCGGAGCCAGCGCGGGGGAAAGGTGCGAGCGCGCCCGGCGGGAAGGGGCTGGCGACGGGCAGGTGGGAGCCGGGCAGCGCAGGGCGGGCTGGCGGCCCCGGCCGGCCCAGCGTCGGGGGCCGCGTGCTCACCCGTCGGCAGCGCCGGGGGCGCGTGGCCCTGCCGGGGCTCCAGCTGGCGACGGCCCTCGGCCGGGGCCCCGTCCTCCTCGTCCTCGGCCTCCCAGGCCGTCCTGGGGCGGCTGGGGGGTCTCCGCGCCATGGCAGGCGAGGCGGCAGAGGCTGCGCGAGGCTGCCCGGGGGCGGCAGGGAGAGTGCGGGGTGTGCTCGGGAGGCTCCTGGACCAGCCCGCGTGCTCCCGCCCGCTCCCGTCACCGGCCAGCCGGACACTGCGGGGCCGAGGCCTCCGGCGCCGGGCGAGGCCGCGGGCTGTCACAGGAGCGCGGTCACAAAGGGCCCCCACTGTCACCCTGGGGCGGGCTGGCCCCGGCCCCGGCCCCGGCCCCGGCCTGGGCAGGGGCAGGCCGGGTCCCCTCGGGGGTGCCGGGCCGGCTCGCCCCCTGCCACACCTCTCTCTGTCCTCGGGGCGCCCGGCCCCCGTGGCGCCTGGGGCCCTCCGGGCCGCTCCCCTCCTCTTCTTGTCCCCGCCACCGCTGCTCCCGACCCCGTCCTCAGCCAGCCCAGCAAGCGCCCCGCGGGGACACCCCGGCACCGCGGGGAAGGGCACCAGCCCCGAAGGGCACCTCTCCTCCCCGGGCACCCTGGCGGCTGCTCCATCACCCCCGCCAGCCACCCCTGCGGGGCACAGACAAACCCAGGCGTCTGCACTGGCGGCCTGGGTTCCCTGGGGCCATCACGCACCCTCCCGAACGGCGACACCCGACAAGCGTCCTGGTGGGGTCCCCCATCTACCTTAGCGTGCGGGGTGGGTGGTTGTTTGCCCCCTGGGGCCCACCACCAGGCTCTTGGTGCGCTGCCCCCCACCCCGAGCTGCCCGGGGGCCGGGCTGGGGCTGGCTTGGCCTCTGGCAGCAGCATCGGTGCCCAGCGGCCGGAGGAGGTGTCCCCACGAAGCGGCGTGGGGCGCGCTGCTGGCAGCAGGGGCTGGGCCAGTGGGCGCCCAGAGCCGAGCCCTGGCAGGGCAGCTTGAGGCCACGGGCTCAGCCCCTCCTGCTGCCCCTCCACAAGGGTCCAGGGCCTCACCTGGGGCTGCCTTTCTCCCCAGCGCCTGTCACGTCCAGGCGCCCTTCGCCGGCCTCCCGCCGTCGCCTTGTGTGGGTTTCTGCTGCGCGCCAGGGCCCCCCCGTGCTGCCCTGGTAGGGACCCGCCTCCCTGGCCCCAGGGACAGCGGCCACCCAGGGCTGTGCTGGCCCCCGTCTCCCTGCCGTGGGGGGATCAGGGTCACCAAGGGGCACCTAGACGTCCCCCGGGGTCCACCATAAAGCACACAGAGGTCCCTCTGGTGCCTGCAAAGCCACACGGAGGCCCCGACGATGCACCAAAAGCCACGTGGAGGCCCCAGGACTGCACAAGGAAGGATCTGGCACAGCCCAAAAGGCACCCTGAGGCCTTGCTGCCTTTCTGCCTGTGAGCGGGTACAGAGCAGCGGCTGAGCAGCCTCGGTCCCTTCCCTTGGGCTACTTGGTAGCGGGCACCAAGGAGGACCTCGCGTCGGTGGGCTGCTCCTGCTCTTTCTGCAAAGGACTGAACTTCGCCATCCCCACCGGCCTGCCCGCTTCCCTGGCAGCCAAGCGCTTTGTGGTCACGTTTGCATTCGCGTTCGTGTTGCATTAATTTTGCTGCCTGCTGGGGGGCTTTGCAGAGGGCAGAGCCAGGCCAGGAGAACAGCTTCTTCTGGTGGCTGCTCGCAAACGACACCCTTCCCCTGCCCACAGATGGCTTTGGCATGGGTCCGGCAGCTGGGGGGAGAGAGCAGCGTTCAGGGACGAGGGCTGTGGCACCCCAGCTTTGTATCAGGAAAGGTCCTGAGAGAAACTTCCCTCGGAGGTGCAAACAGAACTGGATCCACACGGCTCCTGGAATTGGCAAGAACTGATACCGGCTTAAAGCACAACACGAGCTGTTCAGTGCTGGCGTTGAGAGGACCGGGTATTTGCAGGAGCTCTAGGTGCAAAGAAACTTGGACATGTCTTTCCCAATTCCCTTGGCTTCTTGCCGATGAAACTAGACAGATTAATGCAAGGCCTGTAAGTCGCAAAGAAAGCAGAGTTTAAGCGCTGGCTGCTGCCTCTGAGAAGTTCTGCGTGTTTTGCGGAGCGATTCTGTTACTCAAGTGCAAGTCTGCAAGGAAGAGGGGTAGCTCTTGTCCGCCGCGTTCAGCTGCAGGAAGCTGGTGCATTAGCTAAGCGGAGAGTGCTGGTCCTGATGCAGCCTCAGTCGCAGCACTCAGGAGAGCAGCTCAGTGTCTGACTTGAGAGATGAGAGCGAATCAGTCTGGAGCCCTGGGCAGTAGACTGGGAAAGAGTGCAGCAGCCCAGCAGGACGACCCAGCTAGGGACTGAGGAAGCGCTGAGCTTCCCTTTGCACACCAAGGGCTGTGAGTGCCTGTGGCCAGGCGCCGCAGGACGTGCCCATGCCAGCACCACGGCATCAGAGGCCAGAGCTCTGCACAGACACTAGAGGCTCCAGCCCCTCCACAACG
This sequence comes from Struthio camelus, assembly GCF_040807025.1. Taxonomy (NCBI): domain Eukaryota; kingdom Metazoa; phylum Chordata; class Aves; order Struthioniformes; family Struthionidae; genus Struthio; species Struthio camelus. Next base: position 114,969 of record NW_027182771.1, on the reverse strand, counting down.
GGGGCTCTTCAGGCCTCGTGACTGCAAAAGCCAGGCAGAGGAAGGTCTTCTCAATGGGGATGAATCTGTGGCGGGAGGGTGTCAAGAGGCTGGAGGCAGACTGTGCCCAGTGGTGCCCAGGGACAGGCTGCGAGGCACCGGGCAAAAAGTGAGGGAGGTCTGAGCCCCCAGGTGGTGGAGGAGTGGCTGTGCCCTGTGTGTCCTAAGTGGAGGTCCCGGAAGGGATCCCTTGCTGCTTGCTGGAGGCCCGGGGATGCCGGGAGCATGCGCTAGGCCCCCATGAGCGAGGTGGTGGGTGGTGGTGGTTGGGGGGGAGGGGGGGGGCGGTTGTTGTTGGCCCTGTGCGATGGGTGCAGGCGGCTGGTGCTGCAGAGGCAGCAGCTGCAGCATGCTCTGCCCAGGGCAACGGCCAGCAGGCTGAAAGAAGCAGGAGCACGGGCACAAGGACGAGAGAGCAGAGAAGAAACGCAAGGTGTGGAAGAGAGCGAGAGGCTTTTCTCTGCCTGCCCACGCAATCCCAGCTGCAGCGTGGCTCCGGGGGTGCCGGGAGATGAAAGGGGCTGCTGCGAGCGCTGCTGTCTGGGTCCTTAGGGAGGAGGCTGCTCTGGGAGAGGGGAGCGCGATCCCAGTGTCCAGTCCAACCTCCAGGGAGCAGGAAGCCTTGGCAGGACCCGAAGGGTCATGTGCCTCTTGCCAGGCCTTGTTGTGCCGCCAGGAGGCGGGCCTTGGTCTGGGCCTTGGAGGGGGAAGCGGAGACCTGCTGAGCAGCTGGGCTGAAATCCACTGGGAGGTGAACACCCAGGAACTGCCGCAGGAGTTCTTAGCACAAGCTGGAGCAGTGCAGCGAGGCTTGAGTTGGTGGAGAAGAGGCCAAATGCAGCCAGCCAGGTCTCAGGCCCCTGAGGCCCCTGGCATGGCTCTTGCAGGAGCTGGGCCAAACACCCTCCGCTGCCCTGGGGACAGGCTGCTGGGATGGGTGCAGCTGTGGTAGCTGCTGCAAGGTGCTCTGCTGGCTGGAGGCCAACCCTGCCTTGATGAGAAAGTCCGGGGGCACCTGTGCCACGTGCACCCGCAGGAGGGCAGGCACCAGAGAGCAGAGAAGCAGAGGAAGGGGTTTGGCACCGCCTTGGCCTTTGTGGAAGCTGCTGGTGAGCGCAGGCCTCGGTGCTTGGCCTGCTGCCCCCAGGGGAGCAGCAGGGGAGCGCAAAGTGCTTGGGCCAAGGATGCTTCAGGAGGACTAAAAACCACTGCAGGCAGCCCAAAGGGAGGAGCGCCCTGTGCCCCCCCAGGCCTCTGGCTTTGGCAACTGCTACAAGCAGCTCTAAGGCTGAGGTTGGTGTTGGGTGGTGGGGGAGTGAGATTTTGCTCTGGCCGCCTCACAGGATGACAGAGTGGTTGCGGTTGGAAGGGGGTCTCTGGAGCTCCTGCAGTCTAAGCCGCCTTCTCGAGCAGGGCCAGCTAGGGCAGGTTGCTCTAGTGCGCTGCCTGCTGGGGGGCTTTGCAGAGGGCAGAGCCAGGCCAGGAGAACAGCTTCTTCTGGTGGCTGCTCGCAAACGACACCCTTCCCCTGCCCACAGATGGCTTTGGCATGGGTCCGGCAGCTGGGGGGAGAGAGCAGCGTTCAGGGACGAGGGCTGTGGCACCCCAGCTTTGTATCAGGAAAGGTCAGCCCAGTCCCCACAGCGGGAGTACAGCTCTCTCTGAGCTCCAGGGTGGGCCAGCCCTGGGGGAAATCTCCAGTCTCGTCCAACCCTGCTGCTGTCGCCAGCCCCACCACACCCATGCCAAGGTTCTTTGACGACCTAGGGCCCGTTGTTGCTGGTGTGAGCAGGCGCCTGATGCTTGGCTTGCTGCCCCCGGGGCGGGGGAGCAGGGGACCAGCAGGGCCAGCAGGGCCAAGGATGCTTAGAAGGAGGAAAGCAAAGCATTGCAGGGCCCCCAGAAAAGAGAAGTCCCCTGTGCCCCACAGGCCTCTGGCTTTGGCACCTGCGACCAGCCTGGAGTGTGTGGCTGAGGTTGGGGTTCGGTGCTAGAGGTGTGAGATTTTGCCCTGGCAAAATCTCACAGGGGCACAGAGCGGCTGCGGTTGTGGTTGGAAGGGGTCTCTGGAGCTCCTCTAGGTTCAGCCTCCTTCTCCACCGATTGGTTTGCGCAAAGACAAGACACTGGCACGTGGCGAAGAGACTGGGCGGCTTCTTTTGGAAAAACCCAGCAGACGGTGGGCTGGCGGCACAAGCCTGGCACGGGCTGGGCCTGAGGGCTGCAGCTGTCCTGCGGGCAGGGAGAGAGGCCAGCAACGCCCCCACCCACAACTTGCCCCCACACGCCGGTGGTCCTTCGGGGGAGAGCAGCCCGGCATCAGGAGGCAGCCGAGCTCTAGCAGCAAACGCAGCCACCTCGCAGAGGCCAGTGCCACCTCTGCCACGCTCTCCTCAGCTGCCAGCCCAGGCCTTCGTGGCCGCCTCCAGACGCAGACGTCTTCCCTGGAGCTCTCAGGAGCAGGATGGTTTGCGTGGCCAGGGAACAGATGGACGGGCTGACGTCCTCCTCCAAGCCTTGAAGCGCTGAGAGAAAGAGCCAGAGCAGAGATCAAGCCCCCATATCTGCACAGACCCCAGGCAGCCCTTCCTGGGGACAACATGGCCTGTCCCACCCACCTCTTCCCACAGACAGGAGGCAGCAGAAGGGACACATGGATCAGCTGGGACTTGCTGGCCAGGAATGTCCCAAAGGCCCCTGAAATCTTCTCGCGACTCTACCCGCACCGCCTCTGAGCCGCACGGGGAGCAGAGCCCTCCTGGCCTGCGCCAGGCATTGCAGCTCACTGCCCAGCCTCTGTCTTCCTCCCCGCCAGCCCTGCCTCACACCCTGCTGCCCTCACTCACCCTCGCAGATGTCCTCCACCTTCTTCTTGCTCTGGCCCCTCATGCTCTGCCCGACGAGCCCTAGGCACACGCACAGCCCCTCACCAATCCTGCTCCCCACACCACCCTTCCCCCAGGGCTAGCGCTAAGCTGCCCCAGTGCAGAGAGGGTCCGCAGGGCTTGGAGCTCACCAAGGAACCGCACAGCCATCTCTCGCAAGCACTCCTGGGGGCTCTCCAAGTACAGCAGGCTCTGGCGCAGGTATTCTTCCGATCTTCTCCTGCCCCTCGCCAGCTGGGCAGAGCACAAGGCCACAGGCTGGGCGCACACCCTCCCCACCCAGCCAGCCACTCCCTCCACCCACCACTCGCTTTAGCATCCCAGGGCTCAGTGAGGGCACAGCAACCTAGAGAAGAGCCCGTTGGGGCAGTGTGCTGGACAAGGGCGGCGGGAGTGCTGCCCCAGGCTGGCACCTCTGGGCACCAGCCGTGGCGAGGCACACGGCTGCCTGCCCCCCCCACTCCCCCCCCCCACACACACACCCTGGCCATGCAGGGGCACAGGCCTTGCCCAGGCTGCCTCTGGGGGCTTTGGGGGCCATCCTTACCAGGCACTCGCCGATCCTCCAGCTCTGCGCTGTCTCAGCCAGCTGCCTCAGCTGCTCCCACCTCAGGAACTTGGCAGCACCAAGCAGGGCTTCCTGAGAGGCCTGCACAGCAGCACAGACCTGCTGATGCCACCGCAGCCCAGCGCACAACCCCCACCGTGCCCCTCCTCTTGGCAAGGCCTCCTCGGGGCCTTTCCTCGCCCACAATGGCAAGAGGGAGCAGCTGGCAACTGCCTCTGCCAGCATGTTCCGTGCCCCGGGCAGACATGTGGGGCAACCACCCCCGCAGGTGTATGGTGCTGCAGGTGGAGGCATGGCAGGAAGACGAAGGCACTGCTGCGCCTGGTGCAAACAGCAAGGGGGCGCTCTGCAGCCTCAGCACCTGGCACCTCCAGCCCACCCACCTTCAAAGGCTCCCACTGCCAGCAGCCCTTGCTCCTCATGCTCACGCCCACTCACAGGGCGTCCGCATCGCCCTCCTCCAACGACCCGTCCCGTTACACATCCATACCTGGGCCACACGGGGGATCTCGTCATGCCAGTGGAAGAGCAGAGGCAGCAGGCTCCTGTGCACTTGCTTCTTCAGGGCCTGTGTTTTGGTGCCCACCACAGCCTCCATCACCTCTTGGAAGAGGCGGATGGAGAGCTCTCGCACGCAGGCCGGCTCCTGGCGGGAAGGGAAAGGGGGCACCTCAGCACTGCCTGCTCCAAGCCCACAGTCAGCACAGGGGTCAGTGGGGCTGATGGCGAGATGAAGGTTTCGGACCCTCCCTCCGCACCAGTGAGCTGTGGGCCTCGTCTGCACCCACTGCAAAATGGCCCCCGGCCCAGGCCGGGCGATGCAGCGTGCTTCTGTACCATGCTGCGGCCAGGGAGAGCGGAGCTGGCGGAGAAGCCTGCGCCTGGAAGGGCTCCTCTCGCCCTGGCCACGCTCCCCGCATCACCCCTGGCCAAGGCCCAACAGAGCTGCTCCAGGATGGCCCTCCACAGCGGCTCCTGGGGCTGTGGGGACGTTGGCGTTACTGAGGGCCTATCTGCAGGCATGGGCAGCAGCAGGACTTCAGGCTTCCCTCAGCTCGGCCTGCCTGGCCCTCCTGGAGAGCCTTTCTTCATCGCCCAGGCGCTCGAGCTGTGCTGCCAGCTCTAGAGGCCGGCAGAAGGAGGCAGCCACAGGGCACGGCTGCAGGGGCCAAGCACAATACCCTGCAGCTGAGGCTAGACAAGGGGCTGCTTCAACACAGTCCTGCAGGCCAGCGCACCACGGGCAGCACAGCGCAATGACCCCAAAAGCCACTGGGCAAAAACGTTCCTGGCAGCACCCAGGGCCCCTGCTGGCCAGCACAAATTCCCATGCCGCGGGTACACACACACACACGGCAACACACCACAGCCCGCAGCCCGCACACAGCCTCACCGACACGCCAACAGGGCCCCCGCCTCTCCCCCCAGCCTTACCTCATCAAAGAGAGGCAGCAGCTTCTCGGCCAGCAGCGGAGCAAAGTGGGCCACCACCTGCTTCTCCATGACGTGGACCACGTTGCTGAGCACCAGCAGGGCCTTTGCGCTGATGTCTCTGTCCACGTCCTGCAGGTGCCCCACCAGCAGGGGCCACAGGTACTGCATTCTTCTGGCCTGGGGGAAACACAACCTCGGTGCCTGAAGAAAGAACCCACTGCCCTGGCAAAAAGGCTCACCTTCTTACACACCAGCTTCCCCCCTGCCTTTCCAGACGCGGCCATGGCGATGACTGCGGCAACCTGCTGCCTGGCAGCCTTTACCGGCACAGCCACGGGCCTGGGCAGGGCTGGGGCAGAGCGAGGCAGGAGAGGGCAGCACCGGCTCCTCTGCACCTCACCCCTCGCCCTCTTCTCCGCCACACTTGAACGGGCAGCGGGTTTAGTAACCCACGCTGCCTGCAAAGCTGCCCGGGCCACGGGCTGTCCCAGCCCTAGCAGGCGCCTTTCCTGGCAGGGCTCGCTGCCCCATTGCCAAGGCCCTGCCGACACCCCCGGCTTGTGCACAGAGGCTGTGACGCAGTGCAACACCCCAAGGCGGCACTCGGCCCGCGGCGGCCCCTGCGTGGTGGGGGCTGCAGCCTGGCGGCCCGGAAGCTGCCTGCGGCATCAGCCTGGCCCTGTGCTCAGGCTCCAACAGGGCAGCAGCTCCCACAGCTCCTGAGGCCCACCAAAGTCCCAGCTACCCTGTTGCCCAGCACCCCACCGCCCAGCCCCTCGCTGCCTGCGCACCGTCACCCGGCTGGCCCCTGCTCACCATCTCCTGTCTCTTGCACAGCAGCACAAGGCCTCTGAGCGCCAGCCCGTGCATCACCCGCCAGTGACTCCGCAGGTAGCTCCAGAAGAGAATCAGCAAGTCGTCCTCCTCTGTGCAAAGGTCACTGCAGGCCAGCAGCTGAAGCACAGCACAGAGAAAGCGGTGAGGTCGGCAGGACTCCCGGCCTCAGGCAGCGCCCGATCCCACCAACAGCTCCGGGCGAGGGCACCAGGCCCGGCCCAAAGGCAGCCGTCAGCGCCGACAGCCCCTGGCACCCCACTCCCTGCCCTGGGCCTCAGGCCGCACCGCGCACAGCCCTCGCCTGCTCCTCCGCTCCTCTCCAGCCCCGAGAGGCACCGCCTGCCATCAGGCTCACCTCCACCAGGAAAGCCATGGCAGGCATCTCCCAGTGGGCCGCGCCACGTTTCAGCAGCGCTGTCAGCCATTGGAAGAGGAAGAGACGCAGCTGTCTTGGGCTCTTCCTCATCTCTCTGGCAGAGGCAAGAAGGCACTGTCACTTCTGAGCAGCCAGGCAAACACCTCGTCTGTGATTGTGAGCCCATCCCTCTAGCCAGGGCTCGCAGAGCCCCGCAGCCATGGAGCGGCAGCTCCCTTGGCTGCTCTACTCGGCCAGCCCGCCGTCACAAGGCCTCAAGCTGCAGCCCCGTGGGGCTCTGCGGGGCAGCCTGTGTGCAAGGGAGAAATGCTGGGGCAGAGCAGGGACAAGGGGGTTCTCACCTGGCCAGCAAACCCACTCCCCTGTGGCAGGTCTCCGCGCTGAGGAGCGTGTCCCAGGCGCCCTTCCTCGCCATGGCCAGCACCTGACTCTCGTAGCCGGCACGGCACAGCAGTGCTTTCATGGTCTGCACTGCCAACCTGCGTGCACAGCAAAGGCCGCGTCACCCTGGCACCCCTGGCCCTGCCGCCACCTCCACAGCACACACAGCAGGGCTGGCATGGAGCACCTCACGGGGCTGCCGGGAGCAGACTCTTCCCCTTGCCGTTCCCCCCAGCACATCTCAGCCTCCTCCGGCGTCAGCTCTGCGCAGAAGGAAATCTGGAAGAGCAGCGCCAGGAAGAGCTTGGGGAAGAACACCTCCAGCACGTGCTGGCAGCTGGGCTGCTGCAGCATCTCATGGAGCACTCTCGTTGCCTGCAGAAGAAGCCCAGAGACAGCTCTCGCTGCTGAGACGTGCCTGTTGCGCTGCCCGAGCTTGGCGGTGAGCCTCACACACTGCCCTGAGCCTTGGGACAAGCAGGAGTGCCTGCCCGGCCTGTGTGGCCAGAGCAAAGGCACGGAAGCTCTTTGGGCCATGGCCACAACAAGCCCTGCCAGCCATGGACCTGTCGCGCCGTGGACATGGACCCCATGGACCTGGTGCCCCATGGACCTGGGGCTTCTTGCTGGACGGGCAAGGCCAGGGCAGCTCTAGGGGAGAGCGAGGCTACGTCCACAAACTCACGGCCAGGGAAACGATGACTCTGTCGTCCCCATCCAACGTGCATGTCTCGTCCACCGGCCAATCCTGCAGGACACTGAGCAGCTCCTGCAGCACCCTCTCGGCAGCTCCGCGCTTCGACAGCAGCATCCTCCACATGGCTGCGGCAGCGCTGCAGGCCCACAGCTCTCGCTCAGCGGGTGCTGCAGCCGCAGCACTGTGGCCTGGGCAGCCGCAGAGGGCCTGGGCTGGCCGCCAGCCCTGCCTCTGCCCACTGCCCCTTGCCCGCAGCACCCTGGGGGCTCTGCCCCACCCCGCAGCCCATGGCCAAGCTCCAGTCCCTTGTGGGGCACGCAGGCAGCCAGGCGACCAGGCTCTGGGGCTGAAGGCCGGCACACTTGCTCAGCTTGCGCTGCTGCAGCCCGGCCTGACGCACCGGGGCTGGCACACGGGGACAACAGCAGGGCCCAGCCCCTCACGAGAGGCCGGAAAATCTCCACCTGCCCCGCAGCCCGCAGGGCACGAGCTCTCCAGGCTGCTGGCCCCCGAGCTCTCAAGGCAAGCGGGCCCCTACCTGTCGCATGAGGGGGAAGACTGCAAGAGGCTCACGACCACCTCCTCTGGACATGCACAGGTCAGCAGCAGAAGAGCCCTGTCCAGGCTGCGCCGCGCAGACACCTCTGTGATGAGCAGCACGTTGCTCCACATGCCCCTCACCACCTTCGGCACCTGGAGGGCACACGACTCAGAGTGGGGCTGCTGTCAGAGTGGCAGCAATTTGCCCAGCTCCCTCCAAGACCGGCTGCCCTTGCCCCCGCTCTGTGCTGGCCTCAGAGGGGGTGGCGGGCCTGCCAGGCCTGGAGTCAGGGCAAAAACAAGCCCCCGGAGGCCTCGAGCCCCGGCCACGCCACCTGCAGGCTACTTACATGCTCCAAAAGGCAGGCATCGTCCGCCACAAGAGCATCCAGCATGTGAGCGGCTGCCTGCGTGTCATAGGTGCTGCAGGCTCTCATGCCGCTGAGGGCTGCGAGGATGAGGTCTGTCTTCTCAGAGGGCTGAAGGTATTTCCCAAACATCTGCGGGACAAAGCAGGGCAGCCAAGAGACATACGTCACACCGAGTGCCGTGGCAGCAGTGCTTGGCTGAGCAGCGAGTGATCCTGGCGAGAGATGCGCGGGGCACTGCTGGCACAGCCACCCGCGGAGAGTCAGGAGCAGGGGCAGGAAGCAGCGGCTCTGCAGGGCTGGCCGGTGGCACTGGGCAGGAGGTGGACGGTTGGGGTCCGGGTCCCCGTGCACTGGCGCTGCCCGCACACAGTGCGAGCCCTCTCCCCAGTGACCGCAAGGCCCCCTCAGCCCCACCCGCTAGCCATCCCTCTCTTCGCTCAAGTCACACCACGGCCACCAGTGCCAACCAGGGAGGCGCTCCTTACCGTGCTGATCTCACTGGCCTCCTTGGGCTCCAAAAGCCAGAAGGTGTTGGCAGCTTCCCAGGCCTTTTGGAGCTCTAGGTACTCGGGGCTATCCTGCAACAGCCTCCTGCCTGCACAGCAGGGGAAAGGCAGGGCCGTCAGCACCAAGGCTGCAGAGGTGGAGGTGGCCCACTGAAGGTGCCAGGGAGAACTCTGCCCTGGCAGACCAAGAGGACAGGCCAGAAATGGCTGGGCAGCAGGACTCGCAGGGAGGGAGGGCCTGGGCCTATGGTAAGGTGGGGGAAGGGGAAACGGCTTGCAAGAATAGAGAAAGGCACAGCGCCTCTGATGGGCCATTCTGCTGTGAAGCAAGACAGGAGGCCTGGGAGCAGCAGGTGCTGCTGAAGGCTTTGCAGGCCACTGCTCAGCGGGAGCTGGATGAGTGGCTGCTGTGTGGGGCCCCGTGTGTGGAAGGAGCCAGCCCAGTGCAGCTTCTTACTCTCTTCCTGCAGGATGAATCTGTAGAGGTGGCAAAGAGCCTCCGCTGCGCCGTGACTGCTCCCCTGCTCCTTGTAGGCGCAGCACAGGGTGAGCTGCCCCACCAGCTGCCCCAGGATCAGGAAACACTTGGGTCTGTGGCAGGCAGAGCTGGCCCTGCTTCCTTCCAAGCGGCAGCGGGCCTGCAGGAGGCAGGCGGCGCTGGCACCACGGCTCAGGGGCACCAGTGGGCACCAAAGCCCTGAACCCACGCTCCAAGCAGGGCTGCCTCCCGCCTCAGCCAGAGCTTTGGTGGCCCCTGCTGAGCCAGGCTCCTGCTGGGGGCCCATGGCATGCGCCCAGGGCAGGCACAGCTGGCTCCTGAGAGAGCAGGGACTGCAGTGCGACACCCAAAGAGGCAGGCCAAGATCTCCGCTTCAGGGCAGGGTCTTGCTGAGGGTCTTAACCTCTGCCCAGGCTTCCCGCGCAGGGAGCCCGGAGCTGCAGGCCACTCGGGGCCACTGACAAGGGCTGATGGGGTGGCTGGAGGCTGCCTGCACCACAGGCTCCTTACCGGCAGCAAGGAAGAGCTCGTCAGGAGACCAGCCAGCCAGGCAATGCGGCCTATGGCCCTCTCACGCACAGCTGCTTGCTGGGACTCGGTGAAGGGCAGCAGGACCTGGGAGGAGAGAAGCTGCTGGTCTGCTCCAAGGGAGGCAGCTCTGCTTAATGCCTGGCCACGTTTGTGCTTCGGCTCCTCGGAGCACGAGCCAAGCCTGGGAGTGGGGGTCTTGCGTCCAGAGTCGCTGGCATGCGTGGGGCAAAGCCCCCCGACGGGCCTGCTGTGGCCACACTGAGAGCTGGAGCCCATGCCTACGGCAGCCCCTGCTCCTTTCCAAACCTGGCCCTCCGGGGCCTCCCCAGCACCTCCCTGCCGCTGGCCGCTCGCGCCTCTGGCCCAGCAGCAACAAAGGCGCACCAACAAAGCTTGCGGGCTGGCAAGGGCAGGTCCCGGGGGCCGCTGCCTTCCTCAGCCCCGGGGAGGAAAGCACAAGGGATGGGGGGGCCGAGAGGGGGCAGGGCCAGCTGCCGGCTGTGGGGGGGCCGAGGAAGGAGGCTGCAACTGCTCGCCCTGCTTGGCGCCGGGAAGGCTCGCGGCAGTGCTGGCCTCGAGGGGCAGAGGGCGGGGCTTTCCCCTGCCGCTGCAGGAAAGGGGCGGGAGGGAGGCATGCTGACTGCAGCCAGGAGGCACTGGGCTCACAGAACAGCGCCATGGGCAACGCTGCTCCCGCGACGGAGCCGGTCCCCTCCCCGCAGCCTGCTCTCTGCAGCTGCTGCTGGGCGAGGGCGGTCCACCTGAGGGGGGAACTTCCCTTTGGGCTGAGGCACTGGTGGTGGGAAGCCCGCTCTTGGCAAATACCAGACCTGCAAGATGTTCTGCATCTCTAGGAGGCCGGAGGCAGGGCAGCTGAGGGCCAGCACCTGCAGCATGCTGTCCATGGCGTCCAGGGCCTGCAAGGGGGACGGACACAGGGTTGAGCTGCTTCTTCGTTGGTGCCCCTTACCTGCCGGAGAGGGGCTTGAATTCCTCTTGCCTGAGGGGCACACCTATGGTCCTGCGGAGCCCAGCGAGGGGCCCCAGGGCAGGGGAGCTGCTGCCGAGGGCCCAGCCTGGCGGCACTGCCCGTGGCCCTGCCCAGCGCAAAGAAGGCAAAGAAGGGATGGGGGTGGGAAAGGCAAGCTGGGATCGTGCCCTGGCTTGCAGCTTACGCTTGTCTCTCAGCGCGGGGTAGCCAGGGAGCAGCCCCCACAGCCTGCCGGGCCACCCTCCGCCATCCAGCGCATACCTTGGAGTAGAGGGCAGCATCCAGGCTCTGCAGGTCCTCGCTGGGAGGCAGGCAGAAGATGCTGCAGAAGCAGGCATGCAGCAGGCTCTTCCTTCTGCTCTCCGGAACCAGCCCGACTTTGCTGCAAGGACAGAGAGGGGCCTTTCCGTCCCTGGCGCCCGCACCAGTACCTGGACGCCCTGGGAAGGTGGACGCAGACCTGGGGCAGGGAGACTCCCGGGTGATAGCCGCACTAGGTGGGGGAGCCCTACGGGCAGCCACGTCTTCCCCCAGCAGGCAGCCCAGGGACAGAGGACCCTCCTGGCAGCTGGGGCCCCAGGCCCTCTCCAGGGCCTGCCTCACCCTTTGGGGGAAAGCCCAGGAGACGCACGGTAGCCCCAGGGCCCTCTCTGCCCTCCCGTCTCCACCACGGTCGGGCCCGGCGCAGGCCCAGCCGACGGCACTGGCAGACGCCTGCAGGACGGCGGATGGCTCCCCGCTAGCCCTGGGGCCATCGGGGCCACCTGGGGCCACGCAGGCCCTGGCCAGGCCAGCGGCTCGGGCAGCTACCTCATGGCGCTGATGGCCAGCATGACTTGCTGCCGCACGGCGGTGCCCAGGTGGTCGGTGGGCTCCTCTTGCAGCAGCACCTGGAGAGCACAAGCAGAAGGGGCCTCGGGAGGTGCCGGGGGCCAGCGATCAGGCTGCAGGGCTGGCAGAGCCCAGGTGCCCCCTGCCAGCACGGACCCCCCGGGCGGCCCCCTGGCTGCCCAGGGCCCCGCTCGCCCGGCTCCGCAGTGCCTCCTGCAGCCCCACGCTGGCCAGGGCTGCGCCCCCAGCCGGGGCCCCCCAGCTGCCACGCTCAGACCCCCGCCTCCGGCCCTCAGCGGTGGGCCCGCGCCCCCCGCTCCCGCCCTGCTGCAGGGCCCCCTCCCCTCACCTCCAGGGACTCTGCCAGGTCCAGGCTGCACGGGCACAGCTCCTGCCGCAGCGCCGCGCTGGAGCTGGCCGCGGTGCAGAGGCTGCAGACGCAGGCCAGGAACCTCAGCTTCTCGGCCTCGGCCTGCTGCCGGGAGCAGAGAGCAGCGGAGAGCGTCAGAGGGGCAGAGGCCCGGCCAGCAGCCCGGGCGGCGCAGGGCCCGCAGCCAGGTGTGGGGCGCCGGGGGCAGCCGCCCGCGGCCAGCAGCCCTGCGGGTGCCGAGCAGGGCGCAGCCCCGGCCGCCGCGGGGAGAGGCGGGCGCAGCCCAGAGGCCGTGGCGCCCCTCACCTGTCCGCGGTGCCGCAGGAAGGCGCGCAGGCGCTCCAGGGCTCGGGCCTCCTCGCTGGGCAGAGCCGGGCCGGGCACTGAGGGAGACAGAGAGCAGGGCGAGGTGCAGGGCGGCCGGGCTCGGGGCGGAGAGCGCCGAGCCCCGGCCCCAGCGCCCGCCGCTGCCCGGCACAGCGAGCCCAGCCGGGCGGGCCGCTGGGGCGCAGAGGCCCCATGCGGCCGGGCTCGGGGCGGCCGGCAGGCGCCCGGCGGCCGGGGGCAGCACCGGAGCCAGCGCGGGGGAAAGGTGCGAGCGCGCCCGGCGGGAAGGGGCTGGCGACGGGCAGGTGGGAGCCGGGCAGCGCAGGGCGGGCTGGCGGCCCCGGCCGGCCCAGCGTCGGGGGCCGCGTGCTCACCCGTCGGCAGCGCCGGGGGCGCGTGGCCCTGCCGGGGCTCCAGCTGGCGACGGCCCTCGGCCGGGGCCCCGTCCTCCTCGTCCTCGGCCTCCCAGGCCGTCCTGGGGCGGCTGGGGGGTCTCCGCGCCATGGCAGGCGAGGCGGCAGAGGCTGCGCGAGGCTGCCCGGGGGCGGCAGGGAGAGTGCGGGGTGTGCTCGGGAGGCTCCTGGACCAGCCCGCGTGCTCCCGCCCGCTCCCGTCACCGGCCAGCCGGACACTGCGGGGCCGAGGCCTCCGGCGCCGGGCGAGGCCGCGGGCTGTCACAGGAGCGCGGTCACAAAGGGCCCCCACTGTCACCCTGGGGCGGGCTGGCCCCGGCCCCGGCCCCGGCCCCGGCCTGGGCAGGGGCAGGCCGGGTCCCCTCGGGGGTGCCGGGCCGGCTCGCCCCCTGCCACACCTCTCTCTGTCCTCGGGGCGCCCGGCCCCCGTGGCGCCTGGGGCCCTCCGGGCCGCTCCCCTCCTCTTCTTGTCCCCGCCACCGCTGCTCCCGACCCCGTCCTCAGCCAGCCCAGCAAGCGCCCCGCGGGGACACCCCGGCACCGCGGGGAAGGGCACCAGCCCCGAAGGGCACCTCTCCTCCCCGGGCACCCTGGCGGCTGCTCCATCACCCCCGCCAGCCACCCCTGCGGGGCACAGACAAACCCAGGCGTCTGCACTGGCGGCCTGGGTTCCCTGGGGCCATCACGCACCCTCCCGAACGGCGACACCCGACAAGCGTCCTGGTGGGGTCCCCCATCTACCTTAGCGTGCGGGGTGGGTGGTTGTTTGCCCCCTGGGGCCCACCACCAGGCTCTTGGTGCGCTGCCCCCCACCCCGAGCTGCCCGGGGGCCGGGCTGGGGCTGGCTTGGCCTCTGGCAGCAGCATCGGTGCCCAGCGGCCGGAGGAGGTGTCCCCACGAAGCGGCGTGGGGCGCGCTGCTGGCAGCAGGGGCTGGGCCAGTGGGCGCCCAGAGCCGAGCCCTGGCAGGGCAGCTTGAGGCCACGGGCTCAGCCCCTCCTGCTGCCCCTCCACAAGGGTCCAGGGCCTCACCTGGGGCTGCCTTTCTCCCCAGCGCCTGTCACGTCCAGGCGCCCTTCGCCGGCCTCCCGCCGTCGCCTTGTGTGGGTTTCTGCTGCGCGCCAGGGCCCCCCCGTGCTGCCCTGGTAGGGACCCGCCTCCCTGGCCCCAGGGACAGCGGCCACCCAGGGCTGTGCTGGCCCCCGTCTCCCTGCCGTGGGGGGATCAGGGTCACCAAGGGGCACCTAGACGTCCCCCGGGGTCCACCATAAAGCACACAGAGGTCCCTCTGGTGCCTGCAAAGCCACACGGAGGCCCCGACGATGCACCAAAAGCCACGTGGAGGCCCCAGGACTGCACAAGGAAGGATCTGGCACAGCCCAAAAGGCACCCTGAGGCCTTGCTGCCTTTCTGCCTGTGAGCGGGTACAGAGCAGCGGCTGAGCAGCCTCGGTCCCTTCCCTTGGGCTACTTGGTAGCGGGCACCAAGGAGGACCTCGCGTCGGTGGGCTGCTCCTGCTCTTTCTGCAAAGGACTGAACTTCGCCATCCCCACCGGCCTGCCCGCTTCCCTGGCAGCCAAGCGCTTTGTGGTCACGTTTGCATTCGCGTTCGTGTTGCATTAATTTTGCTGCCTGCTGGGGGGCTTTGCAGAGGGCAGAGCCAGGCCAGGAGAACAGCTTCTTCTGGTGGCTGCTTGCAAACGACACCCTTCCCCTGCCCACAGATGGCTTTGGCATGGGTCCGGCAGCTGGGGGGAGAGAGCAGCGTTCAGGGACGAGGGCTGTGGCACCCCAGCTTTGTATCAGGAAAGGTCCTGAGAGAAACTTCCCTCGGAGGTGCAAACAGAACTGGATCCACACGGCTCCTGGAATTGGCAAGAACTGATACCGGCTTAAAGCACAACACGAGCTGTTCAGTGCTGGCGTTGAGAGGACCGGGTATTTGCAGGAGCTCTAGGTGCAAAGAAACTTGGACATGTCTTTCCCAATTCCCTTGGCTTCTTGCCGATGAAACTAGACAGATTAATGCAAGGCCTGTAAGTCGCAAAGAAAGCAGAGTTTAAGCGCTGGCTGCTGCCTCTGAGAAGTTCTGCGTGTTTTGCGGAGCGATTCTGTTACTCAAGTGCAAGTCTGCAAGGAAGAGGGGTAGCTCTTGTCCGCCGCGTTCAGCTGCAGGAAGCTGGTGCATTAGCTAAGCGGAGAGTGCTGGTCCTGATGCAGCCTCAGTCGCAGCACTCAGGAGAGCAGCTCAGTGTCTGACTTGAGAGATGAGAGCGAATCAGTCTGGAGCCCTGGGCAGTAGACTGGGAAAGAGTGCAGCAGCCCAGCAGGACGACCCAGCTAGGGACTGAGGAAGCGCTGAGCTTCCCTTTGCACACCAAGGGCTGTGAGTGCCTGTGGCCAGGCGCCGCAGGACGTGCCCATGCCAGCACCACGGCATCAGAGGCCAGAGCTCTGCACAGACACTAGAGGCTCCAGCCCCTCCACAACGGGGGCTCTTCAGGCCTCGTGACTGCAAAAGCCAGGCAGAGGAAGGTCTTCTCAATGGGGATGAATCTGTGGCGGGAGGGTGTCAAGAGGCTGGAGGCAGACTGTGCCCAGTGGTGCCCAGGGACAGGCTGCGAGGCACCGGGCAAAAAGTGAGGGAGGTCTGAGCCCCCAGGTGGTGGAGGAGTGGCTGTGCCCTGTGTGTCCTAAGTGGAGGTCCCGGAAGGGATCCCTTGCTGCTTGCTGGAGGCCCGGGGATGCCGGGAGCATGCGCTAGGCCCCCATGAGCGAGGTGGTGGGTGGTGGTGGTTGGGGGGGAGGGGGGGGCGGTTGTTGTTGGCCCTGTGCGATGGGTGCAGGCGGCTGGTGCTGCAGAGGCAGCAGCTGCAGCATGCTCTGCCCAGGGCAACGGCCAGCAGGCTGAAAGAAGCAGGAGCACGGGCACAAGGACGAGAGAGCAGAGAAGAAACGCAAGGTGTGGAAGAGAGCGAGAGGCTTTTCTCTGCCTGCCCACGCAATCCCAGCTGCAGCGTGGCTCCGGGGGTGCCGGGAGATGAAAGGGGCTGCTGCGAGCGCTGCTGTCTGGGTCCTTAGGGAGGAGGCTGCTCTGGGAGAGGGGAGCGCGATCCCAGTGTCCAGTCCAACCTCCAGGGAGCAGGAAGCCTTGGCAGGACCCGAAGGGTCATGTGCCTCTTGCCAGGCCTTGTTGTGCCGCCAGGAGGCGGGCCTTGGTCTGGGCCTTGGAGGGGGAAGCGGAGACCTGCTGAGCAGCTGGGCTGAAATCCACTGGGAGGTGAACACCCAGGAACTGCCGCAGGAGTTCTTAGCACAAGCTGGAGCAGTGCAGCGAGGCTTGAGTTGGTGGAGAAGAGGCCAAATGCAGCCAGCCAGGTCTCAGGCCCCTGAGGCCCCTGGCATGGCTCTTGCAGGAGCTGGGCCAAACACCCTCCGCTGCCCTGGGGACAGGCTGCTGGGATGGGTGCAGCTGTGGTAGCTGCTGCAAGGTGCTCTGCTGGCTGGAGGCCAACCCTGCCTTGATGAGAAAGTCCGGGGGCACCTGTGCCACGTGCACCCGCAGGAGGGCAGGCACCAGAGAGCAGAGAAGCAGAGGAAGGGGTTTGGCACCGCCTTGGCCTTTGTGGAAGCTGCTGGTGAGCGCAGGCCTCGGTGCTTGGCCTGCTGCCCCCAGGGGAGCAGCAGGGGAGCGCAAAGTGCTTGGGCCAAGGATGCTTCAGGAGGACTAAAAACCACTGCAGGCAGCCCAAAGGGAGGAGCGCCCTGTGCCCCCCCAGGCCTCTGGCTTTGGCAACTGCTACAAGCAGCTCTAAGGCTGAGGTTGGTGTTGGGTGGTGGGGGAGTGAGATTTTGCTCTGGCCGCCTCACAGGATGACAGAGTGGTTGCGGTTGGAAGGGGGTCTCTGGAGCTCCTGCAGTCTAAGCCGCCTTCTCGAGCAGGGCCAGCTAGGGCAGGTTGCTCTAGTGCGCTGCCTGCTGGGGGGCTTTGCAGAGGGCAGAGCCAGGCCAGGAGAACAGCTTCTTCTGGTGGCTGCTCGCAAACGACACCCTTCCCCTGCCCACAGATGGCTTTGGCATGGGTCCGGCAGCTGGGGGGAGAGAGCAGCGTTCAGGGACGAGGGCTGTGGCACCCCAGCTTTGTATCAGGAAAGGTCAGCCCAGTCCCCACAGCGGGAGTACAGCTCTCTCTGAGCTCCAGGGTGGGCCAGCCCTGGGGGAAATCTCCAGTCTCGTCCAACCCTGCTGCTGTCGCCAGCCCCACCACACCCATGCCAAGGTTCTTTGACGACCTAGGGCCCGTTGTTGCTGGTGTGAGCAGGCGCCTGATGCTTGGCTTGCTGCCCCCGGGGCGGGGGAGCAGGGGACCAGCAGGGCCAGCAGGGCCAAGGATGCTTAGAAGGAGGAAAGCAAAGCATTGCAGGGCCCCCAGAAAAGAGAAGTCCCCTGTGCCCCACAGGCCTCTGGCTTTGGCACCTGCGACCAGCCTGGAGTGTGTGGCTGAGGTTGGGGTTCGGTGCTAGAGGTGTGAGATTTTGCCCTGGCAAAATCTCACAGGGGCACAGAGCGGCTGCGGTTGTGGTTGGAAGGGGTCTCTGGAGCTCCTCTAGGTTCAGCCTCCTTCTCCACCGATTGGTTTGCGCAAAGACAAGACACTGGCACGTGGCGAAGAGACTGGGCGGCTTCTTTTGGAAAAACCCAGCAGACGGTGGGCTGGCGGCACAAGCCTGGCACGGGCTGGGCCTGAGGGCTGCAGCTGTCCTGCGGGCAGGGAGAGAGGCCAGCAACGCCCCCACCCACAACTTGCCCCCACACGCCGGTGGTCCTTCGGGGGAGAGCAGCCCGGCATCAGGAGGCAGCCGAGCTCTAGCAGCAAACGCAGCCACCTCGCAGAGGCCAGTGCCACCTCTGCCACGCTCTCCTCAGCTGCCAGCCCAGGCCTTCGTGGCCGCCTCCAGACGCAGACGTCTTCCCTGGAGCTCTCAGGAGCAGGATGGTTTGCGTGGCCAGGGAACAGATGGACGGGCTGACGTCCTCCTCCAAGCCTTGAAGCGCTGAGAGAAAGAGCCAGAGCAGAGATCAAGCCCCCATATCTGCACAGACCCCAGGCAGCCCTTCCTGGGGACGACATGGCCTGTCCCACCCACCTCTTCCCACAGACAGGAGGCAGCAGAAGGGACACATGGATCAGCTGGGACTTGCTGGCCAGGAATGTCCCAAAGGCCCCTGAAATCTTCTCGCGACTCTACCCGCACCGCCTCTGAGCCGCACGGGGAGCAGAGCCCTCCTGGCCTGCGCCAGGCATTGCAGCTCACTGCCCAGCCTCTGTCTTCCTCCCCGCCAGCCCTGCCTCACACCCTGCTGCCCTCACTCACCCTCGCAGATGTCCTCCACCTTCTTCTTGCTCTGGCCCCTCATGCTCTGCCCGACGAGCCCTAGGCACACGCACAGCCCCTCACCAATCCTGCTCCCCACACCACCCTTCCCCCAGGGCTAGCGCTAAGCTGCCCCAGTGCAGAGAGGGTCCGCAGGGCTTGGAGCTCACCAAGGAACCGCACAGCCATCTCTCGCAAGCACTCCTGGGGGCTCTCCAAGTACAGCAGGCTCTGGCGCAGGTATTCTTCCGATCTTCTCCTGCCCCTCGCCAGCTGGGCAGAGCACAAGGCCACAGGCTGGGCGCACACCCTCCCCACCCAGCCAGCCACTCCCTCCACCCACCACTCGCTTTAGCATCCCAGGGCTCAGTGAGGGCACAGCAACCTAGAGAAGAGCCCGTTGGGGCAGTGTGCTGGACAAGGGCGGCGGGAGTGCTGCCCCAGGCTGGCACCTCTGGGCACCAGCCGTGGCGAGGCACACGGCTGCCTGCCCCCCCCACTCCCCCCCCCCCACACACACACCCTGGCCATGCAGGGGCACAGGCCTTGCCCAGGCTGCCTCTGGGGGCTTTGGGGGCCATCCTTACCAGGCACTCGCCGATCCTCCAGCTCTGCGCTGTCTCAGCCAGCTGCCTCAGCTGCTCCCACCTCAGGAACTTGGCAGCACCAAGCAGGGCTTCCTGAGAGGCCTGCACAGCAGCACAGACCTGCTGATGCCACCGCAGCCCAGCGCACAACCCCCACCGTGCCCCTCCTCTTGGCAAGGCCTCCTCGGGGCCTTTCCTCGCCCACAATGGCAAGAGGGAGCAGCTGGCAACTGCCTCTGCCAGCATGTTCCGTGCCCCGGGCAGACATGTGGGGCAACCACCCCCGCAGGTGTATGGTGCTGCAGGTGGAGGCATGGCAGGAAGACGAAGGCACTGCTGCGCCTGGTGCAAACAGCAAGGGGGCGCTCTGCAGCCTCAGCACCTGGCACCTCCAGCCCACCCACCTTCAAAGGCTCCCACTGCCAGCAGCCCTTGCTCCTCATGCTCACGCCCACTCACAGGGCGTCCGCATCGCCCTCCTCCAACGACCCGTCCCGTTACACATCCATACCTGGGCCACACGGGGGATCTCGTCATGCCAGTGGAAGAGCAGAGGCAGCAGGCTCCTGTGCACTTGCTTCTTCAGGGCCTGTGTTTTGGTGCCCACCACAGCCTCCATCACCTCTTGGAAGAGGCGGATGGAGAGCTCTCGCACGCAGGCCGGCTCCTGGCGGGAAGGGAAAGGGGGCACCTCAGCACTGCCTGCTCCAAGCCCACAGTCAGCACAGGGGTCAGTGGGGCTGATGGCGAGATGAAGGTTTCGGACCCTCCCTCCGCACCAGTGAGCTGTGGGCCTCGTCTGCACCCACTGCAAAATGGCCCCCGGCCCAGGCAGGGCGATGCAGCGTGCTTCTGTACCATGCTGCGGCCAGGGAGAGCGGAGCTGGCGGAGAAGCCTGCGCCTGGAAGGGCTCCTCTCGCCCTGGCCACGCTCCCCGCATCACCCCTGGCCAAGGCCCAACAGAGCTGCTCCAGGATGGCCCTCCACAGCGGCTCCTGGGGCTGTGGGGACGTTGGCGTTACTGAGGGCCTATCTGCAGGCATGGGCAGCAGCAGGACTTCAGGCTTCCCTCAGCTCGGCCTGCCTGGCCCTCCTGGAGAGCCTTTCTTCATCGCCCAGGCGCTCGAGCTGTGCTGCCAGCTCTAGAGGCCGGCAGAAGGAGGCAGCCACAGGGCACGGCTGCAGGGGCCAAGCACAATACCCTGCAGCTGAGGCTAGACAAGGGGCTGCTTCAACACAGTCCTGCAGGCCAGCGCACCACGGGCAGCACAGCGCAATGACCCCAAAAGCCACTGGGCAAAAACGTTCCTGGCAGCACCCAGGGCCCCTGCTGGCCAGCACAAATTCCCATGCCGCGGGTACACACACACACACGGCAACACACCACAGCCCGCAGCCCGCACACAGCCTCACCGACACGCCAACAGGGCCCCCGCCTCTCCCCCCAGCCTTACCTCATCAAAGAGAGGCAGCAGCTTCTCGGCCAGCAGCGGAGCAAAGTGGGCCACCACCTGCTTCTCCATGACGTGGACCACGTTGCTGAGCACCAGCAGGGCCTTTGCGCTGATGTCTCTGTCCACGTCCTGCAGGTG
Source organism: Struthio camelus (assembly GCF_040807025.1). Lineage (NCBI taxonomy): Eukaryota > Metazoa > Chordata > Aves > Struthioniformes > Struthionidae > Struthio > Struthio camelus. The sequence continues at coordinate 94,819 of NW_027182771.1, read as the reverse complement.
CCCCACCAGCAGGGGCCACAGGTACTGCATTCTTCTGGCCTGGGGGAAACACAACCTCGGTGCCTGAAGAAAGAACCCACTGCCCTGGCAAAAAGGCTCACCTTCTTACACACCAGCTTCCCCCCTGCCTTTCCAGACGCGGCCATGGCGATGACTGCGGCAACCTGCTGCCTGGCAGCCTTTACCGGCACAGCCACGGGCCTGGGCAGGGCTGGGGCAGAGCGAGGCAGGAGAGGGCAGCACCGGCTCCTCTGCACCTCACCCCTCGCCCTCTTCTCCGCCACACTTGAACGGGCAGCGGGTTTAGTAACCCACGCTGCCTGCAAAGCTGCCCGGGCCACGGGCTGTCCCAGCCCTAGCAGGCGCCTTTCCTGGCAGGGCTCGCTGCCCCATTGCCAAGGCCCTGCCGACACCCCCGGCTTGTGCACAGAGGCTGTGACGCAGTGCAACACCCCAAGGCGGCACTCGGCCCGCGGCGGCCCCTGCGTGGTGGGGGCTGCAGCCTGGCGGCCCGGAAGCTGCCTGCGGCATCAGCCTGGCCCTGTGCTCAGGCTCCAACAGGGCAGCAGCTCCCACAGCTCCTGAGGCCCACCAAAGTCCCAGCTACCCTGTTGCCCAGCACCCCACCGCCCAGCCCCTCGCTGCCTGTGCACCGTCACCCGGCTGGCCCCTGCTCACCATCTCCTGTCTCTTGCACAGCAGCACAAGGCCTCTGAGCGCCAGCCCGTGCATCACCCGCCAGTGACTCCGCAGGTAGCTCCAGAAGAGAATCAGCAAGTCGTCCTCCTCTGTGCAAAGGTCACTGCAGGCCAGCAGCTGAAGCACAGCACAGAGAAAGCGGTGAGGTCGGCAGGACTCCCGGCCTCAGGCAGCGCCCGATCCCACCAACAGCTCCGGGCGAGGGCACCAGGCCCGGCCCAAAGGCAGCCGTCAGCGCCGACAGCCCCTGGCACCCCACTCCCTGCCCTGGGCCTCAGGCCGCACCGCGCACAGCCCTCGCCTGCTCCTCCGCTCCTCTCCAGCCCCGAGAGGCACCGCCTGCCATCAGGCTCACCTCCACCAGGAAAGCCATGGCAGGCATCTCCCAGTGGGCCGCGCCACGTTTCAGCAGCGCTGTCAGCCATTGGAAGAGGAAGAGACGCAGCTGTCTTGGGCTCTTCCTCATCTCTCTGGCAGAGGCAAGAAGGCACTGTCACTTCTGAGCAGCCAGGCAAACACCTCGTCTGTGATTGTGAGCCCATCCCTCTAGCCAGGGCTCGCAGAGCCCCGCAGCCATGGAGCGGCAGCTCCCTTGGCTGCTCTACTCGGCCAGCCCGCCGTCACAAGGCCTCAAGCTGCAGCCCCGTGGGGCTCTGCGGGGCAGCCTGTGTGCAAGGGAGAAATGCTGGGGCAGAGCAGGGACAAGGGGGTTCTCACCTGGCCAGCAAACCCACTCCCCTGTGGCAGGTCTCCGCGCTGAGGAGCGTGTCCCAGGCGCCCTTCCTCGCCATGGCCAGCACCTGACTCTCGTAGCCGGCACGGCACAGCAGTGCTTTCATGGTCTGCACTGCCAACCTGCGTGCACAGCAAAGGCCGCGTCACCCTGGCACCCCTGGCCCTGCCGCCACCTCCACAGCACACACAGCAGGGCTGGCATGGAGCACCTCACGGGGCTGCCGGGAGCAGACTCTTCCCCTTGCCGTTCCCCCCAGCACATCTCAGCCTCCTCCGGCGTCAGCTCTGCGCAGAAGGAAATCTGGAAGAGCAGCGCCAGGAAGAGCTTGGGGAAGAACACCTCCAGCACGTGCTGGCAGCTGGGCTGCTGCAGCATCTCATGGAGCACTCTCGTTGCCTGCAGAAGAAGCCCAGAGACAGCTCTCGCTGCTGAGACGTGCCTGTTGCGCTGCCCGAGCTTGGCGGTGAGCCTCACACACTGCCCTGAGCCTTGGGACAAGCAGGAGTGCCTGCCCGGCCTGTGTGGCCAGAGCAAAGGCACGGAAGCTCTTTGGGCCATGGCCACAACAAGCCCTGCCAGCCATGGACCTGTCGCGCCGTGGACATGGACCCCATGGACCTGGTGCCCCATGGACCTGGGGCTTCTTGCTGGACGGGCAAGGCCAGGGCAGCTCTAGGGGAGAGCGAGGCTACGTCCACAAACTCACGGCCAGGGAAACGATGACTCTGTCGTCCCCATCCAACGTGCATGTCTCGTCCACCGGCCAATCCTGCAGGACACTGAGCAGCTCCTGCAGCACCCTCTCGGCAGCTCCGCGCTTCGACAGCAGCATCCTCCACATGGCTGCGGCAGCGCTGCAGGCCCACAGCTCTCGCTCAGCGGGTGCTGCAGCCGCAGCACTGTGGCCTGGGCAGCCGCAGAGGGCCTGGGCTGGCCGCCAGCCCTGCCTCTGCCCACTGCCCCTTGCCCGCAGCACCCTGGGGGCTCTGCCCCACCCCGCAGCCCATGGCCAAGCTCCAGTCCCTTGTGGGGCACGCAGGCAGCCAGGCGACCAGGCTCTGGGGCTGAAGGCCGGCACACTTGCTCAGCTTGCGCTGCTGCAGCCCGGCCTGACGCACCGGGGCTGGCACACGGGGACAACAGCAGGGCCCAGCCCCTCACGAGAGGCCGGAAAATTTCCACCTGCCCCGCAGCCCGCAGGGCACGAGCTCTCCAGGCTGCTGGCCCCCGAGCTCTCAAGGCAAGCGGGCCCCTACCTGTCGCATGAGGGGGAAGACTGCAAGAGGCTCACGACCACCTCCTCTGGACATGCACAGGTCAGCAGCAGAAGAGCCCTGTCCAGGCTGCGCCGCGCAGACACCTCTGTGATGAGCAGCACGTTGCTCCACATGCCCCTCACCACCTTCGGCACCTGGAGGGCACACGACTCAGAGTGGGGCTGCTGTCAGAGTGGCAGCAATTTGCCCAGCTCCCTCCAAGACCGGCTGCCCTTGCCCCCGCTCTGTGCTGGCCTCAGAGGGGGTGGCGGGCCTGCCAGGCCTGGAGTCAGGGCAAAAACAAGCCCCCGGAGGCCTCGAGCCCCGGCCACGCCACCTGCAGGCTACTTACATGCTCCAAAAGGCAGGCATCGTCCGCCACAAGAGCATCCAGCATGTGAGCGGCTGCCTGCGTGTCATAGGTGCTGCAGGCTCTCATGCCGCTGAGGGCTGCGAGGATGAGGTCTGTCTTCTCAGAGGGCTGAAGGTATTTCCCAAACATCTGCGGGACAAAGCAGGGCAGCCAAGAGACATATGTCACACCGAGTGCCGTGGCAGCAGTGCTTGGCTGAGCAGCGAGTGATCCTGGCGAGAGATGCGCGGGGCACTGCTGGCACAGCCACCCGCGGAGAGTCAGGAGCAGGGGCAGGAAGCAGCGGCTCTGCAGGGCTGGCCGGTGGCACTGGGCAGGAGGTGGACGGTTGGGGTCCGGGTCCCCGTGCACTGGCGCTGCCCGCACACAGTGAGAGCCCTCTCCCCAGTGACCGCAAGGCCCCCTCAGCCCCACCCGCTAGCCATCCCTCTCTTCGCTCAAGTCACACCACGGCCACCAGTGCCAACCAGGGAGGCGCTCCTTACCGTGCTGATCTCACTGGCCTCCTTGGGCTCCAAAAGCCAGAAGGTGTTGGCAGCTTCCCAGGCCTTTTGGAGCTCTAGGTACTCGGGGCTATCCTGCAACAGCCTCCTGCCTGCACAGCAGGGGAAAGGCAGGGCCGTCAGCACCAAGGCTGCAGAGGTGGAGGTGGCCCACTGAAGGTGCCAGGGAGAACTCTGCCCTGGCAGACCAAGAGGACAGGCCAGAAATGGCTGGGCAGCAGGACTCGCAGGGAGGGAGGGCCTGGGCCTATGGTAAGGTGGGGGAAGGGGAAACGGCTTGCAAGAATAGAGAAAGGCACAGCGCCTCTGATGGGCCATTCTGCTGTGAAGCAAGACAGGAGGCCTGGGAGCAGCAGGTGCTGCTGAAGGCTTTGCAGGCCACTGCTCAGCGGGAGCTGGATGAGTGGCTGCTGTGTGGGGCCCCGTGTGTGGAAGGAGCCAGCCCAGTGCAGCTTCTTACTCTCTTCCTGCAGGATGAATCTGTAGAGGTGGCAAAGAGCCTCCGCTGCGCCGTGACTGCTCCCCTGCTCCTTGTAGGCGCAGCACAGGGTGAGCTGCCCCACCAGCTGCCCCAGGATCAGGAAACACTTGGGTCTGTGGCAGGCAGAGCTGGCCCTGCTTCCTTCCAAGCGGCAGCGGGCCTGCAGGAGGCAGGCGGCGCTGGCACCACGGCTCAGGGGCACCAGTGGGCACCAAAGCCCTGAACCCACGCTCCAAGCAGGGCTGCCTCCCGCCTCAGCCAGAGCTTTGGTGGCCCCTGCTGAGCCAGGCTCCTGCTGGGGGCCCATGGCATGCGCCCAGGGCAGGCACAGCTGGCTCCTGAGAGAGCAGGGACTGCAGTGCGACACCCAAAGAGGCAGGCCAAGATCTCCGCTTCAGGGCAGGGTCTTGCTGAGGGTCTTAACCTCTGCCCAGGCTTCCCGCGCAGGGAGCCCGGAGCTGCAGGCCACTCGGGGCCACTGACAAGGGCTGATGGGGTGGCTGGAGGCTGCCTGCACCACAGGCTCCTTACCGGCAGCAAGGAAGAGCTCGTCAGGAGACCAGCCAGCCGGGCAATGCGGCCTATGGCCCTCTCACGCACAGCTGCTTGCTGGGACTCGGTGAAGGGCAGCAGGACCTGGGAGGAGAGAAGCTGCTGGTCTGCTCCAAGGGAGGCAGCTCTGCTTAATGCCTGGCCACGTTTGTGCTTCGGCTCCTCGGAGCACGAGCCAAGCCTGGGAGTGGGGGTCTTGCGTCCAGAGTCGCTGGCATGCGTGGGGCAAAGCCCCCCGACGGGCCTGCTGTGGCCACACTGAGAGCTGGAGCCCATGCCTACGGCAGCCCCTGCTCCTTTCCAAACCTGGCCCTCCGGGGCCTCCCCAGCACCTCCCTGCCGCTGGCCGCTCGCGCCTCTGGCCCAGCAGCAACAAAGGCGCACCAACAAAGCTTGCGGGCTGGCAAGGGCAGGTCCCGGGGGCCGCTGCCTTCCTCAGCCCCGGGGAGGAAAGCACAAGGGATGGGGGGGCCGAGAGGGGGCAGGGCCAGCTGCCGGCTGTGGGGGGGCCGAGGAAGGAGGCTGCAACTGCTCGCCCTGCTTGGCGCCGGGAAGGCTCGCGGCAGTGCTGGCCTCGAGGGGCAGAGGGCGGGGCTTTCCCCTGCCGCTGCAGGAAAGGGGCGGGAGGGAGGCATGCTGACTGCAGCCAGGAGGCACTGGGCTCACAGAACAGCGCCATGGGCAACGCTGCTCCCGCGACGGAGCCGGTCCCCTCCCCGCAGCCTGCTCTCTGCAGCTGCTGCTGGGCGAGGGCGGTCCACCTGAGGGGGGAACTTCCCTTTGGGCTGAGGCACTGGTGGTGGGAAGCCCGCTCTTGGCAAATACCAGACCTGCAAGATGTTCTGCATCTCTAGGAGGCCGGAGGCAGGGCAGCTGAGGGCCAGCACCTGCAGCATGCTGTCCATGGCGTCCAGGGCCTGCAAGGGGGACGGACACAGGGTTGAGCTGCTTCTTCGTTGGTGCCCCTTACCTGCCGGAGAGGGGCTTGAATTCCTCTTGCCTGAGGGGCACACCTATGGTCCTGCGGAGCCCAGCGAGGGGCCCCAGGGCAGGGGAGCTGCTGCCGAGGGCCCAGCCTGGCGGCACTGCCCGTGGCCCTGCCCAGCGCAAAGAAGGCAAAGAAGGGATGGGGGTGGGAAAGGCAAGCTGGGATCGTGCCCTGGCTTGCAGCTTACGCTTGTCTCTCAGCGCGGGGTAGCCAGGGAGCAGCCCCCACAGCCTGCCGGGCCACCCTCCGCCATCCAGCGCATACCTTGGAGTAGAGGGCAGCATCCAGGCTCTGCAGGTCCTCGCTGGGAGGCAGGCAGAAGATGCTGCAGAAGCAGGCATGCAGCAGGCTCTTCCTTCTGCTCTCCGGAACCAGCCCGACTTTGCTGCAAGGACAGAGAGGGGCCTTTCCGTCCCTGGCGCCCGCACCAGTACCTGGACGCCCTGGGAAGGTGGACGCAGACCTGGGGCAGGGAGACTCCCGGGTGATAGCCGCACTAGGTGGGGGAGCCCTACGGGCAGCCACGTCTTCCCCCAGCAGGCAGCCCAGGGACAGAGGACCCTCCTGGCAGCTGGGGCCCCAGGCCCTCTCCAGGGCCTGCCTCACCCTTTGGGGGAAAGCCCAGGAGACGCACGGTAGCCCCAGGGCCCTCTCTGCCCTCCCGTCTCCACCACGGTCGGGCCCGGCGCAGGCCCAGCCGACGGCACTGGCAGACGCCTGCAGGACGGCGGATGGCTCCCCGCTAGCCCTGGGGCCATCGGGGCCACCTGGGGCCACGCAGGCCCTGGCCAGGCCAGCGGCTCGGGCAGCTACCTCATGGCGCTGATGGCCAGCATGACTTGCTGCCGCACGGCGGTGCCCAGGTGGTCGGTGGGCTCCTCTTGCAGCAGCACCTGGAGAGCACAAGCAGAAGGGGCCTCGGGAGGTGCCGGGGGCCAGCGATCAGGCTGCAGGGCTGGCAGAGCCCAGGTGCCCCCTGCCAGCACGGACCCCCCGGGCGGCCCCCTGGCTGCCCAGGGCCCCGCTCGCCCGGCTCCGCAGTGCCTCCTGCAGCCCCACGCTGGCCAGGGCTGCGCCCCCAGCCGGGGCCCCCCAGCTGCCACGCTCAGACCCCCGCCTCCGGCCCTCAGCGGTGGGCCCGCGCCCCCCGCTCCCGCCCTGCTGCAGGGCCCCCTCCCCTCACCTCCAGGGACTCTGCCAGGTCCAGGCTGCACGGGCACAGCTCCTGCCGCAGCGCCGCGCTGGAGCTGGCCGCGGTGCAGAGGCTGCAGACGCAGGCCAGGAACCTCAGCTTCTCGGCCTCGGCCTGCTGCCGGGAGCAGAGAGCAGCGGAGAGCGTCAGAGGGGCAGAGGCCCGGCCAGCAGCCCGGGCGGCGCAGGGCCCGCAGCCAGGTGTGGGGCGCCGGGGGCAGCCGCCCGCGGCCAGCAGCCCTGCGGGTGCCGAGCAGGGCGCAGCCCCGGCCGCCGCGGGGAGAGGCGGGCGCAGCCCAGAGGCCGTGGCGCCCCTCACCTGTCCGCGGTGCCGCAGGAAGGCGCGCAGGCGCTCCAGGGCTCGGGCCTCCTCGCTGGGCAGAGCCGGGCCGGGCACTGAGGGAGACAGAGAGCAGGGCGAGGTGCAGGGCGGCCGGGCTCGGGGCGGAGAGCGCCGAGCCCCGGCCCCAGCGCCCGCCGCTGCCCGGCACAGCGAGCCCAGCCGGGCGGGCCGCTGGGGCGCAGAGGCCCCATGCGGCCGGGCTCGGGGCGGCCGGCAGGCGCCCGGCGGCCGGGGGCAGCACCGGAGCCAGCGCGGGGGAAAGGTGCGAGCGCGCCCGGCGGGAAGGGGCTGGCGACGGGCAGGTGGGAGCCGGGCAGCGCAGGGCGGGCTGGCGGCCCCGGCCGGCCCAGCGTCGGGGGCCGCGTGCTCACCCGTCGGCAGCGCCGGGGGCGCGTGGCCCTGCCGGGGCTCCAGCTGGCGACGGCCCTCGGCCGGGGCCCCGTCCTCCTCGTCCTCGGCCTCCCAGGCCGTCCTGGGGCGGCTGGGGGGTCTCCGCGCCATGGCAGGCGAGGCGGCAGAGGCTGCGCGAGGCTGCCCGGGGGCGGCAGGGAGAGTGCGGGGTGTGCTCGGGAGGCTCCTGGACCAGCCCGCGTGCTCCCGCCCGCTCCCGTCACCGGCCAGCCGGACACTGCGGGGCCGAGGCCTCCGGCGCCGGGCGAGGCCGCGGGCTGTCACAGGAGCGCGGTCACAAAGGGCCCCCACTGTCACCCTGGGGCGGGCTGGCCCCGGCCCCGGCCCCGGCCCCGGCCCCGGCCTGGGCAGGGGCAGGCCGGGTCCCCTCGGGGGTGCCGGGCCGGCTCGCCCCCTGCCACACCTCTCTCTGTCCTCGGGGCGCCCGGCCCCCGTGGCGCCTGGGGCCCTCCGGGCCGCTCCCCTCCTCTTCTTGTCCCCGCCACCGCTGCTCCCGACCCCGTCCTCAGCCAGCCCAGCAAGCGCCCCGCGGGGACACCCCGGCACCGCGGGGAAGGGCACCAGCCCCGAAGGGCACCTCTCCTCCCCGGGCACCCTGGCGGCTGCTCCATCACCCCCGCCAGCCACCCCTGCGGGGCACAGACAAACCCAGGCGTCTGCACTGGCGGCCTGGGTTCCCTGGGGCCATCACGCACCCTCCCGAACGGCGACACCCGACAAGCGTCCTGGTGGGGTCCCCCATCTACCTTAGCGTGCGGGGTGGGTGGTTGTTTGCCCCCTGGGGCCCACCACCAGGCTCTTGGTGCGCTGCCCCCCACCCCGAGCTGCCCGGGGGCCGGGCTGGGGCTGGCTTGGCCTCTGGCAGCAGCATCGGTGCCCAGCGGCCGGAGGAGGTGTCCCCACGAAGCGGCGTGGGGCGCGCTGCTGGCAGCAGGGGCTGGGCCAGTGGGCGCCCAGAGCCGAGCCCTGGCAGGGCAGCTTGAGGCCACGGGCTCAGCCCCTCCTGCTGCCCCTCCACAAGGGTCCAGGGCCTCACCTGGGGCTGCCTTGGTCTCCCCAGCGCCTGTCACGTCCAGGCGCCCTTCGCCGGCCTCCCGCCGTCGCCTTGTGTGGGTTTCTGCTGCGCGCCAGGGCCTCCCCGTGCTGCCCTGGTAGGGACCCGCCTCCCTGGCCCCAGGGACAGCGGCCACCCAGGGCTGTGCTGGCCCCCGTCTCCCTGCCGTGGGGGGATCAGGGTCACCAAGGGGCACCTAGACGTCCCCCGGGGTCCACCATAAAGCACACAGAGGTCCCTCTGGTGCCTGCAAAGCCACACGGAGGCCCCGACGATGCACCAAAAGCCACGTGGAGGCCCCAGGACTGCACAAGGAAGGATCTGGCACAGCCCAAAAGGCACCCTGAGGCCTTGCTGCCTTTCTGCCTGTGAGCGGGTACAGAGCAGCGGCTGAGCAGCCTCGGTCCCTTCCCTTGGGCTACTTGGTAGCGGGCACCAAGGAGGACCTCGCGTCGGTGGGCTGCTCCTGCTCTTTCTGCAAAGGACTGAACTTCGCCATCCCCACCGGCCTGCCCGCTTCCCTGGCAGCCAAGCGCTTTGTGGTCACGTTTGCATTCGCGTTCGTGTTGCATTAATTTTGCTGCCTGCTGGGGGGCTTTGCAGAGGGCAGAGCCAGGCCAGGAGAACAGCTTCTTCTGGTGGCTGCTCGCAAACGACACCCTTCCCCTGCCCACAGATGGCTTTGGCATGGGTCCGGCAGCTGGGGGGAGAGAGCAGCGTTCAGGGACGAGGGCTGTGGCACCCCAGCTTTGTATCAGGAAAGGTCCTGAGAGAAACTTCCCTCGGAGGTGCAAACAGAACTGGATCCACACGGCTCCTGGAATTGGCAAGAACTGATACCGGCTTAAAGCACAACACGAGCTGTTCAGTGCTGGCGTTGAGAGGACCGGGTATTTGCAGGAGCTCTAGGTGCAAAGAAACTTGGACATGTCTTTCCCAATTCCCTTGGCTTCTTGCCGATGAAACTAGACAGATTAATGCAAGGCCTGTAAGTCGCAAAGAAAGCAGAGTTTAAGCGCTGGCTGCTGCCTCTGAGAAGTTCTGCGTGTTTTGCGGAGCGATTCTGTTACTCAAGTGCAAGTCTGCAAGGAAGAGGGGTAGCTCTTGTCCGCCGCGTTCAGCTGCAGGAAGCTGGTGCATTAGCTAAGCGGAGAGTGCTGGTCCTGATGCAGCCTCAGTCGCAGCACTCAGGAGAGCAGCTCAGTGTCTGACTTGAGAGATGAGAGCGAATCAGTCTGGAGCCCTGGGCAGTAGACTGGGAAAGAGTGCAGCAGCCCAGCAGGACGACCCAGCTAGGGACTGAGGAAGCGCTGAGCTTCCCTTTGCACACCAAGGGCTGTGAGTGCCTGTGGCCAGGCACCGCAGGACGTGCCCATGCCAGCACCACGGCATCAGAGGCCAGAGCTCTGCACAGACACTAGAGGCTCCAGCCCCTCCACAACGGGGGCTCTTCAGGCCTCGTGACTGCAAAAGCCAGGCAGAGGAAGGTCTTCTCAATGGGGATGAATCTGTGGCGGGAGGGTGTCAAGAGGCTGGAGGCAGACTGTGCCCAGTGGTGCCCAGGGACAGGCTGCGAGGCACCGGGCAAAAAGTGAGGGAGGTCTGAGCCCCCAGGTGGTGGAGGAGTGGCTGTGCCCTGTGTGTCCTAAGTGGAGGTCCCGGAAGGGATCCCTTGCTGCTTGCTGGAGGCCCGGGGATGCCGGGAGCATGCGCTAGGCCCCCATGAGCGAGGTGGTGGGTGGTGGTGGGTGGTGGTGGTTGGGGGGGAGGGGGGGGCGGTTGTTGTTGGCCCTGTGCGATGGGTGCAGGCGGCTGGTGCTGCAGAGGCAGCAGCTGCAGCATGCTCTGCCCAGGGCAACGGCCAGCAGGCTGAAAGAAGCAGGAGCACGGGCACAAGGACGAGAGAGCAGAGAAGAAACGCAAGGTGTGGAAGAGAGCGAGAGGCTTTTCTCTGCCTGCCCACGCAATCCCAGCTGCAGCGTGGCTCCGGGGGTGCCGGGAGATGAAAGGGGCTGCTGCGAGCGCTGCTGTCTGGGTCCTTAGGGAGGAGGCTGCTCTGGGAGAGGGGAGCGCGATCCCAGTGTCCAGTCCAACCTCCAGGGAGCAGGAAGCCTTGGCAGGACCCGAAGGGTCATGTGCCTCTTGCCAGGCCTTGTTGTGCCGCCAGGAGGCGGGCCTTGGTCTGGGCCTTGGAGGGGGAAGCGGAGACCTGCTGAGCAGCTGGGCTGAAATCCACTGGGAGGTGAACACCCAGGAACTGCCGCAGGAGTTCTTAGCACAAGCTGGAGCAGTGCAGCGAGGCTTGAGTTGGTGGAGAAGAGGCCAAATGCAGCCAGCCAGGTCTCAGGCCCCTGAGGCCCCTGGCATGGCTCTTGCAGGAGCTGGGCCAAACACCCTCCGCTGCCCTGGGGACAGGCTGCTGGGATGGGTGCAGCTGTGGTAGCTGCTGCAAGGTGCTCTGCTGGCTGGAGGCCAACCCTGCCTTGATGAGAAAGTCCGGGGGCACCTGTGCCACGTGCACCCGCAGGAGGGCAGGCACCAGAGAGCAGAGAAGCAGAGGAAGGGGTTTGGCACCGCCTTGGCCTTTGTGGAAGCTGCTGGTGAGCGCAGGCCTCGGTGCTTGGCCTGCTGCCCCCAGGGGAGCAGCAGGGGAGCGCAAAGTGCTTGGGCCAAGGATGCTTCAGGAGGACTAAAAACCACTGCAGGCAGCCCAAAGGGAGGAGCGCCCTGTGCCCCCCCAGGCCTCTGGCTTTGGCAACTGCTACAAGCAGCTCTAAGGCTGAGGTTGGTGTTGGGTGGTGGGGGAGTGAGATTTTGCTCTGGCCGCCTCACAGGATGACAGAGTGGTTGCGGTTGGAAGGGGGTCTCTGGAGCTCCTGCAGTCTAAGCCGCCTTCTCGAGCAGGGCCAGCTAGGGCAGGTTGCTCTAGTGCGCTGCCTGCTGGGGGGCTTTGCAGAGGGCAGAGCCAGGCCAGGAGAACAGCTTCTTCTGGTGGCTGCTCGCAAACGACACCCTTCCCCTGCCCACAGATGGCTTTGGCATGGGTCCGGCAGCTGGGGGGAGAGAGCAGCGTTCAGGGACGAGGGCTGTGGCACCCCAGCTTTGTATCAGGAAAGGTCAGCCCAGTCCCCACAGCGGGAGTACAGCTCTCTCTGAGCTCCAGGGTGGGCCAGCCCTGGGGGAAATCTCCAGTCTCGTCCAACCCTGCTGCTGTCGCCAGCCCCACCACACCCATGCCAAGGTTCTTTGACGACCTAGGGCCCGTTGTTGCTGGTGTGAGCAGGCGCCTGATGCTTGGCTTGCTGCCCCCGGGGCGGGGGAGCAGGGGACCAGCAGGGCCAGCAGGGCCAAGGATGCTTAGAAGGAGGAAAGCAAAGCATTGCAGGGCCCCCAGAAAAGAGAAGTCCCCTGTGCCCCACAGGCCTCTGGCTTTGGCACCTGCGACCAGCCTGGAGTGTGTGGCTGAGGTTGGGGTTCGGTGCTAGAGGTGTGAGATTTTGCCCTGGCAAAATCTCACAGGGGCACAGAGCGGCTGCGGTTGTGGTTGGAAGGGGTCTCTGGAGCTCCTCTAGGTTCAGCCTCCTTCTCCACCGATTGGTTTGCGCAAAGACAAGACACTGGCACGTGGCGAAGAGACTGGGCGGCTTCTTTTGGAAAAACCCAGCAGACGGTGGGCTGGCGGCACAAGCCTGGCACGGGCTGGGCCTGAGGGCTGCAGCTGTCCTGCGGGCAGGGAGAGAGGCCAGCAACGCCCCCACCCACAACTTGCCCCCACACGCCGGTGGTCCTTCGGGGGAGAGCAGCCCGGCATCAGGAGGCAGCCGAGCTCTAGCAGCAAACGCAGCCACCTCGCAGAGGCCAGTGCCACCTCTGCCACGCTCTCCTCAGCTGCCAGCCCAGGCCTTCGTGGCCGCCTCCAGACGCAGACGTCTTCCCTGGAGCTCTCAGGAGCAGGATGGTTTGCGTGGCCAGGGAACAGATGGACGGGCTGACGTCCTCCTCCAAGCCTTGAAGCGCTGAGAGAAAGAGCCAGAGCAGAGATCAAGCCCCCATATCTGCACAGACCCCAGGCAGCCCTTCCTGGGGACGACATGGCCTGTCCCACCCACCTCTTCCCACAGACAGGAGGCAGCAGAAGGGACACATGGATCAGCTGGGACTTGCTGGCCAGGAATGTCCCAAAGGCCCCTGAAATCTTCTCGCGACTCTACCCGCACCGCCTCTGAGCCGCACGGGGAGCAGAGCCCTCCTGGCCTGCGCCAGGCATTGCAGCTCACTGCCCAGCCTCTGTCTTCCTCCCCGCCAGCCCTGCCTCACACCCTGCTGCCCTCACTCACCCTCGCAGATGTCCTCCACCTTCTTCTTGCTCTGGCCCCTCATGCTCTGCCCGACGAGCCCTAGGCACACGCACAGCCCCTCACCAATCCTGCTCCCCACACCACCCTTCCCCCAGGGCTAGCGCTAAGCTGCCCCAGTGCAGAGAGGGTCCGCAGGGCTTGGAGCTCACCAAGGAACCGCACAGCCATCTCTCGCAAGCACTCCTGGGGGCTCTCCAAGTACAGCAGGCTCTGGCGCAGGTATTCTTCCGATCTTCTCCTGCCCCTCGCCAGCTGGGCAGAGCACAAGGCCACAGGCTGGGCGCACACCCTCCCCACCCAGCCAGCCACTCCCTCCACCCACCACTCGCTTTAGCATCCCAGGGCTCAGTGAGGGCACAGCAACCTAGAGAAGAGCCCGTTGGGGCAGTGTGCTGGACAAGGGCGGCCGGAGTGCTGCCCCAGGCTGGCACCTCTGGGCACCAGCCGTGGCGAGGCACACGGCTGCCTGCCCCCCCCACTCCCCCCCCCCCCCACACACACCCTGGCCATGCAGGGGCACAGGCCTTGCCCAGGCTGCCTCTGGGGGCTTTGGGGGCCATCCTTACCAGGCACTCGCCGATCCTCCAGCTCTGCGCTGTCTCAGCCAGCTGCCTCAGCTGCTCCCACCTCAGGAACTTGGCAGCACCAAGCAGGGCTTCCTGAGAGGCCTGCACAGCAGCACAGACCTGCTGATGCCACCGCAGCCCAGCGCACAACCCCCACCGTGCCCCTCCTCTTGGCAAGGCCTCCTCGGGGCCTTTCCTCGCCCACAATGGCAAGAGGGAGCAGCTGGCAACTGCCTCTGCCAGCATGTTCCGTGCCCCGGGCAGACATGTGGGGCAACCACCCCCGCAGGTGTATGGTGCTGCAGGTGGAGGCATGGCAGGAAGACGAAGGCACTGCTGCGCCTGGTGCAAACAGCAAGGGGGCGCTCTGCAGCCTCAGCACCTGGCACCTCCAGCCCACCCACCTTCAAAGGCTCCCACTGCCAGCAGCCCTTGCTCCTCATGCTCACGCCCACTCACAGGGCGTCCGCATCGCCCTCCTCCAACGACCCGTCCCGTTACACATCCATACCTGGGCCACACGGGGGATCTCGTCATGCCAGTGGAAGAGCAGAGGCAGCAGGCTCCTGTGCACTTGCTTCTTCAGGGCCTGTGTTTTGGTGCCCACCACAGCCTCCATCACCTCTTGGAAGAGGCGGATGGAGAGCTCTCGCACGCAGGCCGGCTCCTGGCGGGAAGGGAAAGGGGGCACCTCAGCACTGCCTGCTCCAAGCCCACAGTCAGCACAGGGGTCAGTGGGGCTGATGGCGAGATGAAGGTTTCGGACCCTCCCTCCGCACCAGTGAGCTGTGGGCCTCGTCTGCACCCACTGCAAAATGGCCCCCGGCCCAGGCCGGGCGATGCAGCGTGCTTCTGTACCATGCTGCGGCCAGGGAGAGCGGAGCTGGCGGAGAAGCCTGCGCCTGGAAGGGCTCCTCTCGCCCTGGCCACGCTCCCCGCATCACCCCTGGCCAAGGCCCAACAGAGCTGCTCCAGGATGGCCCTCCACAGCGGCTCCTGGGGCTGTGGGGACGTTGGCGTTACTGAGGGCCTATCTGCAGGCATGGGCAGCAGCAGGACTTCAGGCTTCCCTCAGCTCGGCCTGCCTGGCCCTCCTGGAGAGCCTTTCTTCATCGCCCAGGCGCTCGAGCTGTGCTGCCAGCTCTAGAGGCCGGCAGAAGGAGGCAGCCACAGGGCACGGCTGCAGGGGCCAAGCACAATACCCTGCAGCTGAGGCTAGACAAGGGGCTGCTTCAACACAGTCCTGCAGGCCAGCGCACCACGGGCAGCACAGCGCAATGACCCCAAAAGCCACTGGGCAAAAACGTTCCTGGCAGCACCCAGGGCCCCTGCTGGCCAGCACAAATTCCCATGCCGCGGGTACACACACACACACGGCAACACACCACAGCCCGCAGCCCGCACACAGCCTCACCGACACGCCAACAGGGCCCCCGCCTCTCCCCCCAGCCTTACCTCATCAAAGAGAGGCAGCAGCTTCTCGGCCAGCAGCGGAGCAAAGTGGGCCACCACCTGCTTCTCCATGACGTGGACCACGTTGCTGAGCACCAGCAGGGCCTTTGCGCTGATGTCTCTGTCCACGTCCTGCAGGTGCCCCACCAGCAGGGGCCACAGGTACTGCATTCTTCTGGCCTGGGGGAAACACAACCTCGGTGCCTGAAGAAAGAACCCACTGCCCTGGCAAAAAGGCTCACCTTCTTACACACCAGCTTCCCCCCTGCCTTTCCAGACGCGGCCATGGCGATGACTGCGGCAACCTGCTGCCTGGCAGCCTTTACCGGCACAGCCACGGGCCTGGGCAGGGCTGGGGCAGAGCGAGGCAGGAGAGGGCAGCACCGGCTCCTCTGCACCTCACCCCTCGCCCTCTTCTCCGCCACACTTGAACGGGCAGCGGGTTTAGTAACCCACGCTGCCTGCAAAGCTGCCCGGGCCACGGGCTGTCCCAGCCCTAGCAGGCGCCTTTCCTGGCAGGGCTCGCTGCCCCATTGCCAAGGCCCTGCCGACACCCCCGGCTTGTGCACAGAGGCTGTGACGCAGTGCAACACCCCAAGGCGGCACTCGGCCCGCGGCGGCCCCTGCGTGGTGGGGGCTGCAGCCTGGCGGCCCGGAAGCTGCCTGCGGCATCAGCCTGGCCCTGTGCTCAGGCTCCAACAGGGCAGCAGCTCCCACAGCTCCTGAGGCCCACCAAAGTCCCAGCTACCCTGTTGCCCAGCACCCCACCGCCCAGCCCCTCGCTGCCTGCGCACCGTCACCCGGCTGGCCCCTGCTCACCATCTCCTGTCTCTTGCACAGCAGCACAAGGCCTCTGAGCGCCAGCCCGTGCATCACCCGCCAGTGACTCCGCAGGTAGCTCCAGAAGAGAATCAGCAAGTCGTCCTCCTCTGTGCAAAGGTCACTGCAGGCCAGCAGCTGAAGCACAGCACAGAGAAAGCGGTGAGGTCGGCAGGACTCCCGGCCTCAGGCAGCGCCCGATCCCACCAACAGCTCCGGGCGAGGGCACCAGGCCCGGCCCAAAGGCAGCCGTCAGCGCCGACAGCCCCTGGCACCCCACTCCCTGCCCTGGGCCTCAGGCCGCACCGCGCACAGCCCTCGCCTGCTCCTCCGCTCCTCTCCAGCCCCGAGAGGCACCGCCTGCCATCAGGCTCACCTCCACCAGGAAAGCCATGGCAGGCATCTCCCAGTGGGCCGCGCCACGTTTCAGCAGCGCTGTCAGCCATTGGAAGAGGAAGAGACGCAGCTGTCTTGGGCTCTTCCTCATCTCTCTGGCAGAGGCAAGAAGGCACTGTCACTTCTGAGCAGCCAGGCAAACACCTCGTCTGTGATTGTGAGCCCATCCCTCTAGCCAGGGCTCGCAGAGCCCCGCAGCC
Organism: Struthio camelus; assembly: GCF_040807025.1. Classification (NCBI taxonomy): domain Eukaryota; kingdom Metazoa; phylum Chordata; class Aves; order Struthioniformes; family Struthionidae; genus Struthio; species Struthio camelus. The sequence continues at coordinate 78,441 of NW_027182771.1, read as the reverse complement.
ATGGAGCGGCAGCTCCCTTGGCTGCTCTACTCGGCCAGCCCGCCGTCACAAGGCCTCAAGCTGCAGCCCCGTGGGGCTCTGCGGGGCAGCCTGTGTGCAAGGGAGAAATGCTGGGGCAGAGCAGGGACAAGGGGGTTCTCACCTGGCCAGCAAACCCACTCCCCTGTGGCAGGTCTCCGCGCTGAGGAGCGTGTCCCAGGCGCCCTTCCTCGCCATGGCCAGCACCTGACTCTCGTAGCCGGCACGGCACAGCAGTGCTTTCATGGTCTGCACTGCCAACCTGCGTGCACAGCAAAGGCCGCGTCACCCTGGCACCCCTGGCCCTGCCGCCACCTCCACAGCACACACAGCAGGGCTGGCATGGAGCACCTCACGGGGCTGCCGGGAGCAGACTCTTCCCCTTGCCGTTCCCCCCAGCACATCTCAGCCTCCTCCGGCGTCAGCTCTGCGCAGAAGGAAATCTGGAAGAGCAGCGCCAGGAAGAGCTTGGGGAAGAACACCTCCAGCACGTGCTGGCAGCTGGGCTGCTGCAGCATCTCATGGAGCACTCTCGTTGCCTGCAGAAGAAGCCCAGAGACAGCTCTCGCTGCTGAGACGTGCCTGTTGCGCTGCCCGAGCTTGGCGGTGAGCCTCACACACTGCCCTGAGCCTTGGGACAAGCAGGAGTGCCTGCCCGGCCTGTGTGGCCAGAGCAAAGGCACGGAAGCTCTTTGGGCCATGGCCACAACAAGCCCTGCCAGCCATGGACCTGTCGCGCCGTGGACATGGACCCCATGGACCTGGTGCCCCATGGACCTGGGGCTTCTTGCTGGACGGGCAAGGCCAGGGCAGCTCTAGGGGAGAGCGAGGCTACGTCCACAAACTCACGGCCAGGGAAACGATGACTCTGTCGTCCCCATCCAACGTGCATGTCTCGTCCACCGGCCAATCCTGCAGGACACTGAGCAGCTCCTGCAGCACCCTCTCGGCAGCTCCGCGCTTCGACAGCAGCATCCTCCACATGGCTGCGGCAGCGCTGCAGGCCCACAGCTCTCGCTCAGCGGGTGCTGCAGCCGCAGCACTGTGGCCTGGGCAGCCGCAGAGGGCCTGGGCTGGCCGCCAGCCCTGCCTCTGCCCACTGCCCCTTGCCCGCAGCACCCTGGGGGCTCTGCCCCACCCCGCAGCCCATGGCCAAGCTCCAGTCCCTTGTGGGGCACGCAGGCAGCCAGGCGACCAGGCTCTGGGGCTGAAGGCCGGCACACTTGCTCAGCTTGCGCTGCTGCAGCCCGGCCTGACGCACCGGGGCTGGCACACGGGGACAACAGCAGGGCCCAGCCCCTCACGAGAGGCCGGAAAATCTCCACCTGCCCCGCAGCCCGCAGGGCACGAGCTCTCCAGGCTGCTGGCCCCCGAGCTCTCAAGGCAAGCGGGCCCCTACCTGTCGCATGAGGGGGAAGACTGCAAGAGGCTCACGACCACCTCCTCTGGACATGCACAGGTCAGCAGCAGAAGAGCCCTGTCCAGGCTGCGCCGCGCAGACACCTCTGTGATGAGCAGCACGTTGCTCCACATGCCCCTCACCACCTTCGGCACCTGGAGGCCACACGACTCAGAGTGGGGCTGCTGTCAGAGTGGCAGCAATTTGCCCAGCTCCCTCCAAGACCGGCTGCCCTTGCCCCCGCTCTGTGCTGGCCTCAGAGGGGGTGGCGGGCCTGCCAGGCCTGGAGTCAGGGCAAAAACAAGCCCCCGGAGGCCTCGAGCCCCGGCCACGCCACCTGCAGGCTACTTACATGCTCCAAAAGGCAGGCATCGTCCGCCACAAGAGCATCCAGCATGTGAGCGGCTGCCTGCGTGTCATAGGTGCTGCAGGCTCTCATGCCGCTGAGGGCTGCGAGGATGAGGTCTGTCTTCTCAGAGGGCTGAAGGTATTTCCCAAACATCTGCGGGACAAAGCAGGGCAGCCAAGAGACATACGTCACACCGAGTGCCGTGGCAGCAGTGCTTGGCTGAGCAGCGAGTGATCCTGGCGAGAGATGCGCGGGGCACTGCTGGCACAGCCACCCGCGGAGAGTCAGGAGCAGGGGCAGGAAGCAGCGGCTCTGCAGGGCTGGCCGGTGGCACTGGGCAGGAGGTGGACGGTTGGGGTCCGGGTCCCCGTGCACTGGCGCTGCCCGCACACAGTGCGAGCCCTCTCCCCAGTGACCGCAAGGCCCCCTCAGCCCCACCCGCTAGCCATCCCTCTCTTCGCTCAAGTCACACCACGGCCACCAGTGCCAACCAGGGAGGCGCTCCTTACCGTGCTGATCTCACTGGCCTCCTTGGGCTCCAAAAGCCAGAAGGTGTTGGCAGCTTCCCAGGCCTTTTGGAGCTCTAGGTACTCGGGGCTATCCTGCAACAGCCTCCTGCCTGCACAGCAGGGGAAAGGCAGGGCCGTCAGCACCAAGGCTGCAGAGGTGGAGGTGGCCCACTGAAGGTGCCAGGGAGAACTCTGCCCTGGCAGACCAAGAGGACAGGCCAGAAATGGCTGGGCAGCAGGACTCGCAGGGAGGGAGGGCCTGGGCCTATGGTAAGGTGGGGGAAGGGGAAACGGCTTGCAAGAATAGAGAAAGGCACAGCGCCTCTGATGGGCCATTCTGCTGTGAAGCAAGACAGGAGGCCTGGGAGCAGCAGGTGCTGCTGAAGGCTTTGCAGGCCACTGCTCAGCGGGAGCTGGATGAGTGGCTGCTGTGTGGGGCCCCGTGTGTGGAAGGAGCCAGCCCAGTGCAGCTTCTTACTCTCTTCCTGCAGGATGAATCTGTAGAGGTGGCAAAGAGCCTCCGCTGCGCCGTGACTGCTCCCCTGCTCCTTGTAGGCGCAGCACAGGGTGAGCTGCCCCACCAGCTGCCCCAGGATCAGGAAACACTTGGGTCTGTGGCAGGCAGAGCTGGCCCTGCTTCCTTCCAAGCGGCAGCGGGCCTGCAGGAGGCAGGCGGCGCTGGCACCACGGCTCAGGGGCACCAGTGGGCACCAAAGCCCTGAACCCACGCTCCAAGCAGGGCTGCCTCCCGCCTCAGCCAGAGCTTTGGTGGCCCCTGCTGAGCCAGGCTCCTGCTGGGGGCCCATGGCATGCGCCCAGGGCAGGCACAGCTGGCTCCTGAGAGAGCAGGGACTGCAGTGCGACACCCAAAGAGGCAGGCCAAGATCTCCGCTTCAGGGCAGGGTCTTGCTGAGGGTCTTAACCTCTGCCCAGGCTTCCCGCGCAGGGAGCCCGGAGCTGCAGGCCACTCGGGGCCACTGACAAGGGCTGATGGGGTGGCTGGAGGCTGCCTGCACCACAGGCTCCTTACCGGCAGCAAGGAAGAGCTCGTCAGGAGACCAGCCAGCCGGGCAATGCGGCCTATGGCCCTCTCACGCACAGCTGCTTGCTGGGACTCGGTGAAGGGCAGCAGGACCTGGGAGGAGAGAAGCTGCTGGTCTGCTCCAAGGGAGGCAGCTCTGCTTAATGCCTGGCCACGTTTGTGCTTCGGCTCCTCGGAGCACGAGCCAAGCCTGGGAGTGGGGGTCTTGCGTCCAGAGTCGCTGGCATGCGTGGGGCAAAGCCCCCCGACGGGCCTGCTGTGGCCACACTGAGAGCTGGAGCCCATGCCTACGGCAGCCCCTGCTCCTTTCCAAACCTGGCCCTCCGGGGCCTCCCCAGCACCTCCCTGCCGCTGGCCGCTCGCGCCTCTGGCCCAGCAGCAACAAAGGCGCACCAACAAAGCTTGCGGGCTGGCAAGGGCAGGTCCCGGGGGCCGCTGCCTTCCTCAGCCCCGGGGAGGAAAGCACAAGGGATGGGGGGGCCGAGAGGGGGCAGGGCCAGCTGCCGGCTGTGGGGGGGCCGAGGAAGGAGGCTGCAACTGCTCGCCCTGCTTGGCGCCGGGAAGGCTCGCGGCAGTGCTGGCCTCGAGGGGCAGAGGGCGGGGCTTTCCCCTGCCGCTGCAGGAAAGGGGCGGGAGGGAGGCATGCTGACTGCAGCCAGGAGGCACTGGGCTCACAGAACAGCGCCATGGGCAACGCTGCTCCCGCGACGGAGCCGGTCCCCTCCCCGCAGCCTGCTCTCTGCAGCTGCTGCTGGGCGAGGGCGGTCCACCTGAGGGGGGAACTTCCCTTTGGGCTGAGGCACTGGTGGTGGGAAGCCCGCTCTTGGCAAATACCAGACCTGCAAGATGTTCTGCATCTCTAGGAGGCCGGAGGCAGGGCAGCTGAGGGCCAGCACCTGCAGCATGCTGTCCATGGCGTCCAGGGCCTGCAAGGGGGACGGACACAGGGTTGAGCTGCTTCTTCGTTGGTGCCCCTTACCTGCCGGAGAGGGGCTTGAATTCCTCTTGCCTGAGGGGCACACCTATGGTCCTGCGGAGCCCAGCGAGGGGCCCCAGGGCAGGGGAGCTGCTGCCGAGGGCCCAGCCTGGCGGCACTGCCCGTGGCCCTGCCCAGCGCAAAGAAGGCAAAGAAGGGATGGGGGTGGGAAAGGCAAGCTGGGATCGTGCCCTGGCTTGCAGCTTACGCTTGTCTCTCAGCGCGGGGTAGCCAGGGAGCAGCCCCCACAGCCTGCCGGGCCACCCTCCGCCATCCAGCGCATACCTTGGAGTAGAGGGCAGCATCCAGGCTCTGCAGGTCCTCGCTGGGAGGCAGGCAGAAGATGCTGCAGAAGCAGGCATGCAGCAGGCTCTTCCTTCTGCTCTCCGGAACCAGCCCGACTTTGCTGCAAGGACAGAGAGGGGCCTTTCCGTCCCTGGCGCCCGCACCAGTACCTGGACGCCCTGGGAAGGTGGACGCAGACCTGGGGCAGGGAGACTCCCGGGTGATAGCCGCACTAGGTGGGGGAGCCCTACGGGCAGCCACGTCTTCCCCCAGCAGGCAGCCCAGGGACAGAGGACCCTCCTGGCAGCTGGGGCCCCAGGCCCTCTCCAGGGCCTGCCTCACCCTTTGGGGGAAAGCCCAGGAGACGCACGGTAGCCCCAGGGCCCTCTCTGCCCTCCCGTCTCCACCACGGTCGGGCCCGGCGCAGGCCCAGCCGACGGCACTGGCAGACGCCTGCAGGACGGCGGATGGCTCCCCGCTAGCCCTGGGGCCATCGGGGCCACCTGGGGCCACGCAGGCCCTGGCCAGGCCAGCGGCTCGGGCAGCTACCTCATGGCGCTGATGGCCAGCATGACTTGCTGCCGCACGGCGGTGCCCAGGTGGTCGGTGGGCTCCTCTTGCAGCAGCACCTGGAGAGCACAAGCAGAAGGGGCCTCGGGAGGTGCCGGGGGCCAGCGATCAGGCTGCAGGGCTGGCAGAGCCCAGGTGCCCCCTGCCAGCACGGACCCCCCGGGCGGCCCCCTGGCTGCCCAGGGCCCCGCTCGCCCGGCTCCGCAGTGCCTCCTGCAGCCCCACGCTGGCCAGGGCTGCGCCCCCAGCCGGGGCCCCCCAGCTGCCACGCTCAGACCCCCGCCTCCGGCCCTCAGCGGTGGGCCCGCGCCCCCCGCTCCCGCCCTGCTGCAGGGCCCCCTCCCCTCACCTCCAGGGACTCTGCCAGGTCCAGGCTGCACGGGCACAGCTCCTGCCGCAGCGCCGCGCTGGAGCTGGCCGCGGTGCAGAGGCTGCAGACGCAGGCCAGGAACCTCAGCTTCTCGGCCTCGGCCTGCTGCCGGGAGCAGAGAGCAGCGGAGAGCGTCAGAGGGGCAGAGGCCCGGCCAGCAGCCCGGGCGGCGCAGGGCCCGCAGCCAGGTGTGGGGCGCCGGGGGCAGCCGCCCGCGGCCAGCAGCCCTGCGGGTGCCGAGCAGGGCGCAGCCCCGGCCGCCGCGGGGAGAGGCGGGCGCAGCCCAGAGGCCGTGGCGCCCCTCACCTGTCCGCGGTGCCGCAGGAAGGCGCGCAGGCGCTCCAGGGCTCGGGCCTCCTCGCTGGGCAGAGCCGGGCCGGGCACTGAGGGAGACAGAGAGCAGGGCGAGGTGCAGGGCGGCCGGGCTCGGGGCGGAGAGCGCCGAGCCCCGGCCCCAGCGCCCGCCGCTGCCCGGCACAGCGAGCCCAGCCGGGCGGGCCGCTGGGGCGCAGAGGCCCCATGTGGCTGGGCTCGGGGCGGCCGGCAGGCGCCCGGCGGCCGGGGGCAGCACCGGAGCCAGCGCGGGGGAAAGGTGCGAGCGCGCCCGGCGGGAAGGGGCTGGCGACGGGCAGGTGGGAGCCGGGCAGCGCAGGGCGGGCTGGCGGCCCCGGCCGGCCCAGCGTCGGGGGCCGCGTGCTCACCCGTCGGCAGCGCCGGGGGCGCGTGGCCCTGCCGGGGCTCCAGCTGGCGACGGCCCTCGGCCGGGGCCCCGTCCTCCTCGTCCTCGGCCTCCCAGGCCGTCCTGGGGCGGCTGGGGGGTCTCCGCGCCATGGCAGGCGAGGCGGCAGAGGCTGCGCGAGGCTGCCCGGGGGCGGCAGGGAGAGTGCGGGGTGTGCTCGGGAGGCTCCTGGACCAGCCCGCGTGCTCCCGCCCGCTCCCGTCACCGGCCAGCCGGACACTGCGGGGCCGAGGCCTCCGGCGCCGGGCGAGGCCGCGGGCTGTCACAGGAGCGCGGTCACAAAGGGCCCCCACTGTCACCCTGGGGCGGGCTGGCCCCGGCCCCGGCCCCGGCCCCGGCCTGGGCAGGGGCAGGCCGGGTCCCCTCGGGGGTGCCGGGCCGGCTCGCCCCCTGCCACACCTCTCTCTGTCCTCGGGGCGCCCGGCCCCCGTGGCGCCTGGGGCCCTCCGGGCCGCTCCCCTCCTCTTCTTGTCCCCGCCACCGCTGCTCCCGACCCCGTCCTCAGCCAGCCCAGCAAGCGCCCCGCGGGGACACCCCGGCACCGCGGGGAAGGGCACCAGCCCCGAAGGGCACCTCTCCTCCCCGGGCACCCTGGCGGCTGCTCCATCACCCCCGCCAGCCACCCCTGCGGGGCACAGACAAACCCAGGCGTCTGCACTGGCGGCCTGGGTTCCCTGGGGCCATCACGCACCCTCCCGAACGGCGACACCCGACAAGCGTCCTGGTGGGGTCCCCCATCTACCTTAGCGTGCGGGGTGGGTGGTTGTTTGCCCCCTGGGGCCCACCACCAGGCTCTTGGTGCGCTGCCCCCCACCCCGAGCTGCCCGGGGGCCGGGCTGGGGCTGGCTTGGCCTCTGGCAGCAGCATCGGTGCCCAGCGGCCGGAGGAGGTGTCCCCACGAAGCGGCGTGGGGCGCGCTGCTGGCAGCAGGGGCTGGGCCAGTGGGCGCCCAGAGCCGAGCCCTGGCAGGGCAGCTTGAGGCCACGGGCTCAGCCCCTCCTGCTGCCCCTCCACAAGGGTCCAGGGCCTCACCTGGGGCTGCCTTGGTCTCCCCAGCGCCTGTCACGTCCAGGCGCCCTTCGCCGGCCTCCCGCCGTCGCCTTGTGTGGGTTTCTGCTGCGCGCCAGGGCCTCCCCGTGCTGCCCTGGTAGGGACCCGCCTCCCTGGCCCCAGGGACAGCGGCCACCCAGGGCTGTGCTGGCCCCCGTCTCCCTGCCGTGGGGGGATCAGGGTCACCAAGGGGCACCTAGACGTCCCCCGGGGTCCACCATAAAGCACACAGAGGTCCCTCTGGTGCCTCCAAAGCCACACGGAGGCCCCGACGATGCACCAAAAGCCACGTGGAGGCCCCAGGACTGCACAAGGAAGGATCTGGCACAGCCCAAAAGGCACCCTGAGGCCTTGCTGCCTTTCTGCCTGTGAGCGGGTACAGAGCAGCGGCTGAGCAGCCTCGGTCCCTTCCCTTGGGCTACTTGGTAGCGGGCACCAAGGAGGACCTCGCGTCGGTGGGCTGCTCCTGCTCTTTCTGCAAAGGACTGAACTTCGCCATCCCCACCGGCCTGCCCGCTTCCCTGGCAGCCAAGCGCTTTGTGGTCACGTTTGCATTCGCGTTCGTGTTGCATTAATTTTGCTGCCTGCTGGGGGGCTTTGCAGAGGGCAGAGCCAGGCCAGGAGAACAGCTTCTTCTGGTGGCTGCTCGCAAACGACACCCTTCCCCTGCCCACAGATGGCTTTGGCATGGGTCCGGCAGCTGGGGGGAGAGAGCAGCGTTCAGGGACGAGGGCTGTGGCACCCCAGCTTTGTATCAGGAAAGGTCCTGAGAGAAACTTCCCTCGGAGGTGCAAACAGAACTGGATCCACACGGCTCCTGGAATTGGCAAGAACTGATACCGGCTTAAAGCACAACACGAGCTGTTCAGTGCTGGCGTTGAGAGGACCGGGTATTTGCAGGAGCTCTAGGTGCAAAGAAACTTGGACATGTCTTTCCCAATTCCCTTGGCTTCTTGCCGATGAAACTAGACAGATTAATGCAAGGCCTGTAAGTCGCAAAGAAAGCAGAGTTTAAGCGCTGGCTGCTGCCTCTGAGAAGTTCTGCGTGTTTTGCGGAGCGATTCTGTTACTCAAGTGCAAGTCTGCAAGGAAGAGGGGTAGCTCTTGTCCGCCGCGTTCAGCTGCAGGAAGCTGGTGCATTAGCTAAGCGGAGAGTGCTGGTCCTGATGCAGCCTCAGTCGCAGCACTCAGGAGAGCAGCTCGGTGTCTGACTTGAGAGATGAGAGCGAATCAGTCTGGAGCCCTGGGCAGTAGACTGGGAAAGAGTGCAGCAGCCCAGCAGGACGACCCAGCTAGGGACTGAGGAAGCGCTGAGCTTCCCTTTGCACACCAAGGGCTGTGAGTGCCTGTGGCCAGGCGCCGCAGGACGTGCCCATGCCAGCACCACGGCATCAGAGGCCAGAGCTCTGCACAGACACTAGAGGCTCCAGCCCCTCCACAACGGGGGCTCTTCAGGCCTCGTGACTGCAAAAGCCAGGCAGAGGAAGGTCTTCTCAATGGGGATGAATCTGTGGCGGGAGGGTGTCAAGAGGCTGGAGGCAGACTGTGCCCAGTGGTGCCCAGGGACAGGCTGCGAGGCACCGGGCAAAAAGTGAGGGAGGTCTGAGCCCCCAGGTGGTGGAGGAGTGGCTGTGCCCTGTGTGTCCTAAGTGGAGGTCCCGGAAGGGATCCCTTGCTGCTTGCTGGAGGCCCGGGGATGCCGGGAGCATGCGCTAGGCCCCCATGAGCGAGGTGGTGGGTGGTGGTGGGTGGTGGTGGTTGGGGGGGAGGGGGGGGCGGTTGTTGTTGGCCCTGTGCGATGGGTGCAGGCGGCTGGTGCTGCAGAGGCAGCAGCTGCAGCATGCTCTGCCCAGGGCAACGGCCAGCAGGCTGAAAGAAGCAGGAGCACGGGCACAAGGACGAGAGAGCAGAGAAGAAACGCAAGGTGTGGAAGAGAGCGAGAGGCTTTTCTCTGCCTGCCCACGCAATCCCAGCTGCAGCGTGGCTCCGGGGGTGCCGGGAGATGAAAGGGGCTGCTGCGAGCGCTGCTGTCTGGGTCCTTAGGGAGGAGGCTGCTCTGGGAGAGGGGAGCGCGATCCCAGTGTCCAGTCCAACCTCCAGGGAGCAGGAAGCCTTGGCAGGACCCGAAGGGTCACGTGCCTCTTGCCAGGCCTTGTTGTGCCGCCAGGAGGCGGGCCTTGGTCTGGGCCTTGGAGGGGGAAGCGGAGACCTGCTGAGCAGCTGGGCTGAAATCCACTGGGAGGTGAACACCCAGGAACTGCCGCAGGAGTTCTTAGCACAAGCTGGAGCAGTGCAGCGAGGCTTGAGTTGGTGGAGAAGAGGCCAAATGCAGCCAGCCAGGTCTCAGGCCCCTGAGGCCCCTGGCATGGCTCTTGCAGGAGCTGGGCCAAACACCCTCCGCTGCCCTGGGGACAGGCTGCTGGGATGGGTGCAGCTGTGGTAGCTGCTGCAAGGTGCTCTGCTGGCTGGAGGCCAACCCTGCCTTGATGAGAAAGTCCGGGGGCACCTGTGCCACGTGCACCCGCAGGAGGGCAGGCACCAGAGAGCAGAGAAGCAGAGGAAGGGGTTTGGCACCGCCTTGGCCTTTGTGGAAGCTGCTGGTGAGCGCAGGCCACGGTGCTTGGCCTGCTGCCCCCAGGGGAGCAGCAGGGGAGCGCAAAGTGCTTGGGCCAAGGATGCTTCAGGAGGACTAAAAACCACTGCAGGCAGCCCAAAGGGAGGAGCGCCCTGTGCCCCCCCAGGCCTCTGGCTTTGGCAACTGCTACAAGCAGCTCTAAGGCTGAGGTTGGTGTTGGGTGGTGGGGGAGTGAGATTTTGCTCTGGCCGCCTCACAGGATGACAGAGTGGTTGCGGTTGGAAGGGGGTCTCTGGAGCTCCTGCAGTCTAAGCCGCCTTCTCGAGCAGGGCCAGCTAGGGCAGGTTGCTCTAGTGCGCTGCCTGCTGGGGGGCTTTGCAGAGGGCAGAGCCAGGCCAGGAGAACAGCTTCTTCTGGTGGCTGCTCGCAAACGACACCCTTCCCCTGCCCACAGATGGCTTTGGCATGGGTCCGGCAGCTGGGGGGAGAGAGCAGCGTTCAGGGACGAGGGCTGTGGCACCCCAGCTTTGTATCAGGAAAGGTCCTGAGAGAAACTTCCCTCGGAGGTGCAAACAGAACTGGATCCACACGGCTCCTGGAATTGGCAAGAACTGATACCGGCTTAAAGCACAACACGAGCTGTTCAGTGCTGGCGTTGAGAGGACCGGGTATTTGCAGGAGCTCTAGGTGCAAAGAAACTTGGGCATGTCTTTCCCAATTCCCTTGGCTTCTTGCCGATGAAACTAGACAGATTAATGCAAGGCCTGTAAGTCGCAAAGAAAGCAGAGTTTAAGCGCTGGCTGCTGCCTCTGAGAAGTTCTGCGTGTTTTGCGGAGCGATTCTGTTACTCAAGTGCAAGTCTGCAAGGAAGAGGGGTAGCTCTTGTCCGCCGCGTTCAGCTGCAGGAAGCTGGTGCATTAGCTAAGCGGAGAGTGCTGGTCCTGATGCAGCCTCAGTCGCAGCACTCAGGAGAGCAGCTCGGTGTCTGACTTGAGAGATGAGAGCGAATCAGTCTGGAGCCCTGGGCAGTAGACTGGGAAAGAGTGCAGCAGCCCAGCAGGACGACCCAGCTAGGGACTGAGGAAGCGCTGAGCTTCCCTTTGCACACCAAGGGCTGTGAGTGCCTGTGGCCAGGCGCCGCAGGACGTGCCCATGCCAGCACCACGGCATCAGAGGCCAGAGCTCTGCACAGACACTAGAGGCTCCAGCCCCTCCACAACGGGGGCTCTTCAGGCCTCGTGACTGCAAAAGCCAGGCAGAGGAAGGTCTTCTCAATGGGGATGAATCTGTGGCGGGAGGGTGTCAAGAGGCTGGAGGCAGACTGTGCCCAGTGGTGCCCAGGGACAGGCTGCGAGGCACCGGGCAAAAAGTGAGGGAGGTCTGAGCCCCCAGGTGGTGGAGGAGTGGCTGTGCCCTGTGTGTCCTAAGTGGAGGTCCCGGAAGGGATCCCTTGCTGCTTGCTGGAGGCCCGGGGATGCCGGGAGCATGCGCTAGGCCCCCATGAGCGAGGTGGTGGGTGGTGGTGGTTGGGGGGGAGGGGGGGGCGGTTGTTGTTGGCCCTGTGCGATGGGTGCAGGCGGCTGGTGCTGCAGAGGCAGCAGCTGCAGCATGCTCTGCCCAGGGCAACGGCCAGCAGGCTGAAAGAAGCAGGAGCACGGGCACAAGGACGAGAGAGCAGAGAAGAAACGCAAGGTGTGGAAGAGAGCGAGAGGCTTTTCTCTGCCTGCCCACGCAATCCCAGCTGCAGCGTGGCTCCGGGGGTGCCGGGAGATGAAAGGGGCTGCTGCGAGCGCTGCTGTCTGGGTCCTTAGGGAGGAGGCTGCTCTGGGAGAGGGGAGCGCGATCCCAGTGTCCAGTCCAACCTCCAGGGAGCAGGAAGCCTTGGCAGGACCCGAAGGGTCATGTGCCTCTTGCCAGGCCTTGTTGTGCCGCCAGGAGGCGGGCCTTGGTCTGGGCCTTGGAGGGGGAAGCGGAGACCTGCTGAGCAGCTGGGCTGAAATCCACTGGGAGGTGAACACCCAGGAACTGCCGCAGGAGTTCTTAGCACAAGCTGGAGCAGTGCAGCGAGGCTTGAGTTGGTGGAGAAGAGGCCAAATGCAGCCAGCCAGGTCTCAGGCCCCTGAGGCCCCTGGCATGGCTCTTCCAGGAGCTGGGCCAAACACCCTCCGCTGCCCTGGGGACAGGCTGCTGGGATGGGTGCAGCTGTGGTAGCTGCTGCAAGGTGCTCTGCTGGCTGGAGGCCAACCCTGCCTTGATGAGAAAGTCCGGGGGCACCTGTGCCACGTGCACCCGCAGGAGGGCAGGCACCAGAGAGCAGAGAAGCAGAGGAAGGGGTTTGGCACCGCCTTGGCCTTTGTGGAAGCTGCTGGTGAGCGCAGGCCTCGGTGCTTGGCCTGCTGCCCCCAGGGGAGCAGCAGGGGAGCGCAAAGTGCTTGGGCCAAGGATGCTTCAGGAGGACTAAAAACCACTGCAGGCAGCCCAAAGGGAGGAGCGCCCTGTGCCCCCCCAGGCCTCTGGCTTTGGCAACTGCTACAAGCAGCTCTAAGGCTGAGGTTGGTGTTGGGTGGTGGGGGAGTGAGATTTTGCTCTGGCCGCCTCACAGGATGACAGAGTGGTTGCGGTTGGAAGGGGGTCTCTGGAGCTCCTGCAGTCTAAGCCGCCTTCTCGAGCAGGGCCAGCTAGGGCAGGTTGCTCTAGTGCGCTGCCTGCTGGGGGGCTTTGCAGAGGGCAGAGCCAGGCCAGGAGAACAGCTTCTTCTGGTGGCTGCTCGCAAACGACACCCTTCCCCTGCCCACAGATGGCTTTGGCATGGGTCCGGCAGCTGGGGGGAGAGAGCAGCGTTCAGGGACGAGGGCTGTGGCACCCCAGCTTTGTATCAGGAAAGGTCAGCCCAGTCCCCACAGCGGGAGTACAGCTCTCTCTGAGCTCCAGGGTGGGCCAGCCCTGGGGGAAATCTCCAGTCTCGTCCAACCCTGCTGCTGTCGCCAGCCCCACCACACCCATGCCAAGGTTCTTTGACGACCTAGGGCCCGTTGTTGCTGGTGTGAGCAGGCGCCTGATGCTTGGCTTGCTGCCCCCGGGGCGGGGGAGCAGGGGACCAGCAGGGCCAGCAGGGCCAAGGATGCTTAGAAGGAGGAAAGCAAAGCATTGCAGGGCCCCCAGAAAAGAGAAGTCCCCTGTGCCCCACAGGCCTCTGGCTTTGGCACCTGCGACCAGCCTGGAGTGTGTGGCTGAGGTTGGGGTTCGGTGCTAGAGGTGTGAGATTTTGCCCTGGCAAAATCTCACAGGGGCACAGAGCGGCTGCGGTTGTGGTTGGAAGGGGTCTCTGGAGCTCCTCTAGGTTCAGCCTCCTTCTCCACCGATTGGTTTGCGCAAAGACAAGACACTGGCACGTGGCGAAGAGACTGGGCGGCTTCTTTTGGAAAAACCCAGCAGACGGTGGGCTGGCGGCACAAGCCTGGCACGGGCTGGGCCTGAGGGCTGCAGCTGTCCTGCGGGCAGGGAGAGAGGCCAGCAACGCCCCCACCCACAACTTGCCCCCACACGCCGGTGGTCCTTCGGGGGAGAGCAGCCCGGCATCAGGAGGCAGCCGAGCTCTAGCAGCAAACGCAGCCACCTCGCAGAGGCCAGTGCCACCTCTGCCACGCTCTCCTCAGCTGCCAGCCCAGGCCTTCGTGGCCGCCTCCAGACGCAGACGTCTTCCCTGGAGCTCTCAGGAGCAGGATGGTTTGCGTGGCCAGGGAACAGATGGACGGGCTGACGTCCTCCTCCAAGCCTTGAAGCGCTGAGAGAAAGAGCCAGAGCAGAGATCAAGCCCCCATATCTGCACAGACCCCAGGCAGCCCTTCCTGGGGACAACATGGCCTGTCCCACCCACCTCTTCCCACAGACAGGAGGCAGCAGAAGGGACACATGGATCAGCTGGGACTTGCTGGCCAGGAATGTCCCAAAGGCCCCTGAAATCTTCTCGCGACTCTACCCGCACCGCCTCTGAGCCGCACGGGGAGCAGAGCCCTCCTGGCCTGCGCCAGGCATTGCAGCTCACTGCCCAGCCTCTGTCTTCCTCCCCGCCAGCCCTGCCTCACACCCTGCTGCCCTCACTCACCCTCGCAGATGTCCTCCACCTTCTTCTTGCTCTGGCCCCTCATGCTCTGCCCGACGAGCCCTAGGCACACGCACAGCCCCTCACCAATCCTGCTCCCCACACCACCCTTCCCCCAGGGCTAGCGCTAAGCTGCCCCAGTGCAGAGAGGGTCCGCAGGGCTTGGAGCTCACCAAGGAACCGCACAGCCATCTCTCGCAAGCACTCCTGGGGGCTCTCCAAGTACAGCAGGCTCTGGCGCAGGTATTCTTCCGATCTTCTCCTGCCCCTCGCCAGCTGGGCAGAGCACAAGGCCACAGGCTGGGCGCACACCCTCCCCACCCAGCCAGCCACTCCCTCCACCCACCACTCGCTTTAGCATCCCAGGGCTCAGTGAGGGCACAGCAACCTAGAGAAGAGCCCGTTGGGGCAGTGTGCTGGACAAGGGCGGCGGGAGTGCTGCCCCAGGCTGGCACCTCTGGGCACCAGCCGTGGCGAGGCACACGGCTGCCTGCCCCCCCCACTCCCCCCCCCCCCCCACACACACCCTGGCCATGCAGGGGCACAGGCCTTGCCCAGGCTGCCTCTGGGGGCTTTGGGGGCCATCCTTACCAGGCACTCGCCGATCCTCCAGCTCTGCGCTGTCTCAGCCAGCTGCCTCAGCTGCTCCCACCTCAGGAACTTGGCAGCACCAAGCAGGGCTTCCTGAGAGGCCTGCACAGCAGCACAGACCTGCTGATGCCACCGCAGCCCAGCGCACAACCCCCACCGTGCCCCTCCTCTTGGCAAGGCCTCCTCGGGGCCTTTCCTCGCCCACAATGGCAAGAGGGAGCAGCTGGCAACTGCCTCTGCCAGCATGTTCCGTGCCCCGGGCAGACATGTGGGGCAACCACCCCCGCAGGTGTATGGTGCTGCAGGTGGAGGCATGGCAGGAAGACGAAGGCACTGCTGCGCCTGGTGCAAACAGCAAGGGGGCGCTCTGCAGCCTCAGCACCTGGCACCTCCAGCCCACCCACCTTCAAAGGCTCCCACTGCCAGCAGCCCTTGCTCCTCATGCTCACGCCCACTCACAGGGCGTCCGCATCGCCCTCCTCCAACGACCCGTCCCGTTACACATCCATACCTGGGCCACACGGGGGATCTCGTCATGCCAGTGGAAGAGCAGAGGCAGCAGGCTCCTGTGCACTTGCTTCTTCAGGGCCTGTGTTTTGGTGCCCACCACAGCCTCCATCACCTCTTGGAAGAGGCGGATGGAGAGCTCTCGCACGCAGGCCGGCTCCTGGCGGGAAGGGAAAGGGGGCACCTCAGCACTGCCTGCTCCAAGCCCACAGTCAGCACAGGGGTCAGTGGGGCTGATGGCGAGATGAAGGTTTCGGACCCTCCCTCCGCACCAGTGAGCTGTGGGCCTCGTCTGCACCCACTGCAAAATGGCCCCCGGCCCAGGCCGGGCGATGCAGCGTGCTTCTGTACCATGCTGCGGCCAGGGAGAGCGGAGCTGGCGGAGAAGCCTGCGCCTGGAAGGGCTCCTCTCGCCCTGGCCACGCTCCCCGCATCACCCCTGGCCAAGGCCCAACAGAGCTGCTCCAGGATGGCCCTCCACAGCGGCTCCTGGGGCTGTGGGGACGTTGGCGTTACTGAGGGCCTATCTGCAGGCATGGGCAGCAGCAGGACTTCAGGCTTCCCTCAGCTCGGCCTGCCTGGCCCTCCTGGAGAGCCTTTCTTCATCGCCCAGGCGCTCGAGCTGTGCTGCCAGCTCTAGAGGCCGGCAGAAGGAGGCAGCCACAGGGCACGGCTGCAGGGGCCAAGCACAATACCCTGCAGCTGAGGCTAGACAAGGGGCTGCTTCAACACAGTCCTGCAGGCCAGCGCACCACGGGCAGCACAGCGCAATGACCCCAAAAGCCACTGGGCAAAAACGTTCCTGGCAGCACCCAGGGCCCCTGCTGGCCAGCACAAATTCCCATGCCGCGGGTACACACACACACACGGCAACACACCACAGCCCGCAGCCCGCACACAGCCTCACCGACACGCCAACAGGGCCCCCGCCTCTCCCCCCAGCCTTACCTCATCAAAGAGAGGCAGCAGCTTCTCGGCCAGCAGCGGAGCAAAGTGGGCCACCACCTGCTTCTCCATGACGTGGACCACGTTGCTGAGCACCAGCAGGGCCTTTGCGCTGATGTCTCTGTCCACGTCCTGCAGGTGCCCCACCAGCAGGGGCCACAGGTACTGCATTCTTCTGGCCTGGGGGAAACACAACCTCGGTGCCTGAAGAAAGAACCCACTGCCCTGGCAAAAAGGCTCACCTTCTTACACACCAGCTTCCCCCCTGCCTTTCCAGACGCGGCCATGGCGATGACTGCGGCAACCTGCTGCCTGGCAGCCTTTACCGGCACAGCCACGGGCCTGGGCAGGGCTGGGGCAGAGCGAGGCAGGAGAGGGCAGCACCGGCTCCTCTGCACCTCACCCCTCGCCCTCTTCTCCGCCACACTTGAACGGGCAGCGGGTTTAGTAACCCACGCTGCCTGCAAAGCTGCCTGGGCCACGGGCTGTCCCAGCCCTAGCAGGCGCCTTTCCTGGCAGGGCTCGCTGCCCCATTGCCAAGGCCCTGCCGACACCCCCGGCTTGTGCACAGAGGCTGTGACGCAGTGCAACACCCCAAGGCGGCACTCGGCCCGCGGCGGCCCCTGCGTGGTGGGGGCTGCAGCCTGGCGGCCCGGAAGCTGCCTGCGGCATCAGCCTGGCCCTGTGCTCAGGCTCCAACAGGGCAGCAGCTCCCACAGCTCCTGAGGCCCACCAAAGTCCCAGCTACCCTGTTGCCCAGCACCCCACCGCCCAGCCCCTCGCTGCCTGCGCACCGTCACCCGGCTGGCCCCTGCTCACCATCTCCTGTCTCTTGCACAGCAGCACAAGGCCTCTGAGCGCCAGCCCGTGCATCACCCGCCAGTGACTCCGCAGGTAGCTCCAGAAGAGAATCAGCAAGTCGTCCTCCTCTGTGCAAAGGTCACTGCAGGCCAGCAGCTGAAGCACAGCACAGAGAAAGCGGTGAGGTCGGCAGGACTCCCGGCCTCAGGCAGCGCCCGATCCCACCAACAGCTCCGGGCGAGGGCACCAGGCCCGGCCCAAAGGCAGCCGTCAGCGCCGACAGCCCCTGGCACCCCACTCCCTGCCCTGGGCCTCAGGCCGCACCGCGCACAGCCCTCGCCTGCTCCTCCGCTCCTCTCCAGCCCCGAGAGGCACCGCCTGCCATCAGGCTCACCTCCACCAGGAAAGCCATGGCAGGCATCTCCCAGTGGGCCGCGCCACGTTTCAGCAGCGCTGTCAGCCATTGGAAGAGGAAGAGACGCAGCTGTCTTGGGCTCTTCCTCATCTCTCTGGCAGAGGCAAGAAGGCACTGTCACTTCTGAGCAGCCAGGCAAACACCTCGTCTGTGATTGTGAGCCCATCCCTCTAGCCAGGGCTCGCAGAGCCCCGCAGCCATGGAGCGGCAGCTCCCTTGGCTGCTCTACTCGGCCAGCCCGCCGTCACAAGGCCTCAAGCTGCAGCCCCGTGGGGCTCTGCGGGGCAGCCTGTGTGCAAGGGAGAAATGCTGGGGCAGAGCAGGGACAAGGGGGTTCTCACCTGGCCAGCAAACCCACTCCCCTGTGGCAGGTCTCCGCGCTGAGGAGCGTGTCCCAGGCGCCCTTCCTCGCCATGGCCAGCACCTGACTCTCGTAGCCGGCACGGCACAGCAGTGCTTTCATGGTCTGCACTGCCAACCTGCGTGCACAGCAAAGGCCGCGTCACCCTGGCACCCCTGGCCCTGCCGCCACCTCCACAGCACACACAGCAGGGCTGGCATGGAGCACCTCACGGGGCTGCCGGGAGCAGACTCTTCCCCTTGCCGTTCCCCCCAGCACATCTCAGCCTCCTCCGGCGTCAGCTCTGCGCAGAAGGAAATCTGGAAGAGCAGCGCCAGGAAGAGCTTGGGGAAGAACACCTCCAGCACGTGCTGGCAGCTGGGCTGCTGCAGCATCTCATGGAGCACTCTCGTTGCCTGCAGAAGAAGCCCAGAGACAGCTCTCGCTGCTGAGACGTGCCTGTTGCGCTGCCCGAGCTTGGCGGTGAGCCTCACACACTGCCCTGAGCCTTGGGACAAGCAGGAGTGCCTGCCCGGCCTGTGTGGCCAGAGCAAAGGCACGGAAGCTCTTTGGGCCATGGCCACAACAAGCCCTGCCAGCCATGGACCTGTCGCGCCGTGGACATGGACCCCATGGACCTGGTGCCCCATGGACCTGGGGCTTCTTGCTGGACGGGCAAGGCCAGGGCAGCTCTAGGGGAGAGCGAGGCTACGTCCACAAACTCACGGCCAGGGAAACGATGACTCTGTCGTCCCCATCCAACGTGCATGTCTCGTCCACCGGCCAATCCTGCAGGACACTGAGCAGCTCCTGCAGCACCCTCTCGGCAGCTCCGCGCTTCGACAGCAGCATCCTCCACATGGCTGCGGCAGCGCTGCAGGCCCACAGCTCTCGCTCAGCGGGTGCTGCAGCCGCAGCACTGTGGCCTGGGCAGCCGCAGAGGGCCTGGGCTGGCCGCCAGCCCTGCCTCTGCCCACTGCCCCTTGCCCGCAGCACCCTGGGGGCTCTGCCCCACCCCGCAGCCCATGGCCAAGCTCCAGTCCCTTGTGGGGCACGCAGGCAGCCAGGCGACCAGGCTCTGGGGCTGAAGGCTGGCACACTTGCTCAGCTTGCGCTGCTGCAGCCCGGCCTGACGCACCGGGGCTGGCACACGGGGACAACAGCAGGGCCCAGCCCCTCACGAGAGGCCGGAAAATCTCCACCTGCCCCGCAGCCCGCAGGGCACGAGCTCTCCAGGCTGCTGGCCCCCGAGCTCTCAAGGCAAGCGGGCCCCTACCTGTCGCATGAGGGGGAAGACTGCAAGAGGCTCACGACCACCTCCTCTGGACATGCACAGGTCAGCAGCAGAAGAGCCCTGTCCAGGCTGCGCCGCGCAGACACCTCTGTGATGAGCAGCACGTTGCTCCACATGCCCCTCACCACCTTCGGCACCTGGAGGGCACACGACTCAGAGTGGGGCTGCTGTCAGAGTGGCAGCAATTTGCCCAGCTCCCTCCAAGACCGGCTGCCCTTGCCCCCGCTCTGTGCTGGCCTCAGAGGGGGTGGCGGGCCTGCCAGGCCTGGAGTCAGGGCAAAAACAAGCCCCCGGAGGCCTCGAGCCCCGGCCACGCCACCTGCAGGCTACTTACATGCTCCAAAAGGCAGGCATCGTCCGCCACAAGAGCATCCAGCATGTGAGCGGCTGCCTGCGTGTCATAGGTGCTGCAGGCTCTCATGCCGCTGAGGGCTGCGAGGATGAGGTCTGTCTTCTCAGAGGGCTGAAGGTATTTCCCAAACATCTGCGGGACAAAGCAGGGCAGCCAAGAGACATACGTCACACCGAGTGCCGTGGCAGCAGTGCTTGGCTGAGCAGCGAGTGATCCTGGCGAGAGATGCGCGGGGCACTGCTGGCACAGCCACCCGCGGAGAGTCAGGAGCAGGGGCAGGAAGCAGCGGCTCTGCAGGGCTGGCCGGTGGCACTGGGCAGGAGGTGGACGGTTGGGGTCCGGGTCCCCGTGCACTGGCGCTGCCCGCACACAGTGCGAGCCCTCTCCCCAGTGACCGCAAGGCCCCCTCAGCCCCACCCGCTAGCCATCCCTCTCTTCGCTCAAGTCACACCACGGCCACCAGTGCCAACCAGGGAGGCGCTCCTTACCGTGCTGATCTCACTGGCCTCCTTGGGCTCCAAAAGCCAGAAGGTGTTGGCAGCTTCCCAGGCCTTTTGGAGCTCTAGGTACTCGGGGCTATCCTGCAACAGCCTCCTGCCTGCACAGCAGGGGAAAGGCAGGGCCGTCAGCACCAAGGCTGCAGAGGTGGAGGTGGCCCACTGAAGGTGCCAGGGAGAACTCTGCCCTGGCAGACCAAGAGGACAGGCCAGAAATGGCTGGGCAGCAGGACTCGCAGGGAGGGAGGGCCTGGGCCTATGGTAAGGTGGGGGAAGGGGAAACGGCTTGCAAGAATAGAGAAAGGCACAGCGCCTCTGATGGGCCATTCTGCTGTGAAGCAAGACAGGAGGCCTGGGAGCAGCAGGTGCTGCTGAAGGCTTTGCAGGCCACTGCTCAGCGGGAGCTGGATGAGTGGCTGCTGTGTGGGGCCCCGTGTGTGGAAGGAGCCAGCCCAGTGCAGCTTCTTACTCTCTTCCTGCAGGATGAATCTGTAGAGGTGGCAAAGAGCCTCCGCTGCGCCGTGACTGCTCCCCTGCTCCTTGTAGGCGCAGCACAGGGTGAGCTGCCCCACCAGCTGCCCCAGGATCAGGAAACACTTGGGTCTGTGGCAGGCAGAGCTGGCCCTGCTTCCTTCCAAGCGGCAGCGGGCCTGCAGGAGGCAGGCGGCGCTGGCACCACGGCTCAGGGGCACCAGTGGGCACCAAAGCCCTGAACCCACGCTCCAAGCAGGGCTGCCTCCCGCCTCAGCCAGAGCTTTGGTGGCCCCTGCTGAGCCAGGCTCCTGCTGGGGGCCCATGGCATGCGCCCAGGGCAGGCACAGCTGGCTCCTGAGAGAGCAGGGACTGCAGTGCGACACCCAAAGAGGCAGGCCAAGATCTCCGCTTCAGGGCAGGGTCTTGCTGAGGGTCTTAACCTCTGCCCAGGCTTCCCGCGCAGGGAGCCCGGAGCTGCAGGCCACTCGGGGCCACTGACAAGGGCTGATGGGGTGGCTGGAGGCTGCCTGCACCACAGGCTCCTTACCGGCAGCAAGGAAGAGCTCGTCAGGAGACCAGCCAGCCGGGCAATGCGGCCTATGGCCCTCTCACGCACAGCTGCTTGCTGGGACTCGGTGAAGGGCAGCAGGACCTGGGAGGAGAGAAGCTGCTGGTCTGCTCCAAGGGAGGCAGCTCTGCTTAATGCCTGGCCACGTTTGTGCTTCGGCTCCTCGGAGCACGAGCCAAGCCTGGGAGTGGGGGTCTTGCGTCCAGAGTCGCTGGCATGCGTGGGGCAAAGCCCCCCGACGGGCCTGCTGTGGCCACACTGAGAGCTGGAGCCCATGCCTACGGCAGCCCCTGCTCCTTTCCAAACCTGGCCCTCCGGGGCCTCCCCAGCACCTCCCTGCCGCTGGCCGCTCGCGCCTCTGGCCCAGCAGCAACAAAGGCGCACCAACAAAGCTTGCGGGCTGGCAAGGGCAGGTCCCGGGGGCCGCTGCCTTCCTCAGCCCCGGGGAGGAAAGCACAAGGGATGGGGGGGCCGAGAGGGGGCAGGGCCAGCTGCCGGCTGTGGGGGGGCCGAGGAAGGAGGCTGCAACTGCTCGCCCTGCTTGGCGCCGGGAAGGCTCGCGGCAGTGCTGGCCTCGAGGGGCAGAGGGCGGGGCTTTCCCCTGCCGCTGCAGGAAAGGGGCGGGAGGGAGGCATGCTGACTGCAGCCAGGAGGCACTGGGCTCACAGAACAGCGCCATGGGCAACGCTGCTCCCGCGACGGAGCCGGTCCCCTCCCCGCAGCCTGCTCTCTGCAGCTGCTGCTGGGCGAGGGCGGTCCACCTGAGGGGGGAACTTCCCTTTGGGCTGAGGCACTGGTGGTGGGAAGCCCGCTCTTGGCAAATACCAGACCTGCAAGATGTTCTGCATCTCTAGGAGGCCGGAGGCAGGGCAGCTGAGGGCCAGCACCTGCAGCATGCTGTCCATGGCGTCCAGGGCCTGCAAGGGGGACGGACACAGGGTTGAGCTGCTTCTTCGTTGGTGCCCCTTACCTGCCGGAGAGGGGCTTGAATTCCTCTTGCCTGAGGGGCACACCTATGGTCCTGCGGAGCCCAGCGAGGGGCCCCAGGGCAGGGGAGCTGCTGCCGAGGGCCCAGCCTGGCGGCACTGCCCGTGGCCCTGCCCAGCGCAAAGAAGGCAAAGAAGGGATGGGGGTGGGAAAGGCAAGCTGGGATCGTGCCCTGGCTTGCAGCTTACGCTTGTCTCTCAGCGCGGGGTAGCCAGGGAGCAGCCCCCACAGCCTGCCGGGCCACCCTCCGCCATCCAGCGCATACCTTGGAGTAGAGGGCAGCATCCAGGCTCTGCAGGTCCTCGCTGGGAGGCAGGCAGAAGATGCTGCAGAAGCAGGCATGCAGCAGGCTCTTCCTTCTGCTCTCCGGAACCAGCCCGACTTTGCTGCAAGGACAGAGAGGGGCCTTTCCGTCCCTGGCGCCCGCACCAGTACCTGGACGCCCTGGGAAGGTGGACGCAGACCTGGGGCAGGGAGACTCCCGGGTGATAGCCGCACTAGGTGGGGGAGCCCTACGGGCAGCCACGTCTTCCCCCAGCAGGCAGCCCAGGGACAGAGGACCCTCCTGGCAGCTGGGGCCCCAGGCCCTCTCCAGGGCCTGCCTCACCCTTTGGGGGAAAGCCCAGGAGACGCACGGTAGCCCCAGGGCCCTCTCTGCCCTCCCGTCTCCACCACGGTCGGGCCCGGCGCAGGCCCAGCCGACGGCACTGGCAGACGCCTGCAGGACGGCGGATGGCTCCCCGCTAGCCCTGGGGCCATCGGGGCCACCTGGGGCCACGCAGGCCCTGGCCAGGCCAGCGGCTCGGGCAGCTACCTCATGGCGCTGATGGCCAGCATGACTTGCTGCCGCACGGCGGTGCCCAGGTGGTCGGTGGGCTCCTCTTGCAGCAGCACCTGGAGAGCACAAGCAGAAGGGGCCTCGGGAGGTGCCGGGGGCCAGCGATCAGGCTGCAGGGCTGGCAGAGCCCAGGTGCCCCCTGCCAGCACGGACCCCCCGGGCGGCCCCCTGGCTGCCCAGGGCCCCGCTCGCCCGGCTCCGCAGTGCCTCCTGCAGCCCCACGCTGGCCAGGGCTGCGCCCCCAGCCGGGGCCCCCCAGCTGCCATGCTCAGACCCCCGCCTCCGGCCCTCAGCGGTGGGCCCGCGCCCCCCGCTCCCGCCCTGCTGCAGGGCCCCCTCCCCTCACCTCCAGGGACTCTGCCAGGTCCAGGCTGCACGGGCACAGCTCCTGCCGCAGCGCCGCGCTGGAGCTGGCCGCGGTGCAGAGGCTGCAGACGCAGGCCAGGAACCTCAGCTTCTCGGCCTCGGCCTGCTGCCGGGAGCAGAGAGCAGCGGAGAGCGTCAGAGGGGCAGAGGCCCGGCCAGCAGCCCGGGCGGCGCAGGGCCCGCAGCCAGGTGTGGGGCGCCGGGGGCAGCCGCCCGCGGCCAGCAGCCCTGCGGGTGCCGAGCAGGGCGCAGCCCCGGCCGCCGCGGGGAGAGGCGGGCGCAGCCCAGAGGCCGTGGCGCCCCTCACCTGTCCGCGGTGCCGCAGGAAGGCGCGCAGGCGCTCCAGGGCTCGGGCCTCCTCGCTGGGCAGAGCCGGGCCGGGCACTGAGGGAGACAGAGAGCAGGGCGAGGTGCAGGGCGGCCGGGCTCGGGGCGGAGAGCGCCGAGCCCCGGCCCCAGCGCCCGCCGCTGCCCGGCACAGCGAGCCCAGCCGGGCGGGCCGCTGGGGCGCAGAGGCCCCATGCGGCCGGGCTCGGGGCGGCCGGCAGGCGCCCGGCGGCCGGGGGCAGCACCGGAGCCAGCGCGGGGGAAAGGTGCGAGCGCGCCCGGCGGGAAGGGGCTGGCGACGGGCAGGTGGGAGCCGGGCAGCGCAGGGCGGGCTGGCGGCCCCGGCCGGCCCAGCGTCGGGGGCCGCGTGCTCACCCGTCGGCAGCGCCGGGGGCGCGTGGCCCTGCCGGGGCTCCAGCTGGCGACGGCCCTCGGCCGGGGCCCCGTCCTCCTCGTCCTCGGCCTCCCAGGCCGTCCTGGGGCGGCTGGGGGGTCTCCGCGCCATGGCAGGCGAGGCGGCAGAGGCTGCGCGAGGCTGCCCGGGGGCGGCAGGGAGAGTGCGGGGTGTGCTCGGGAGGCTCCTGGACCAGCCCGCGTGCTCCCGCCCGCTCCCGTCACCGGCCAGCCGGACACTGCGGGGCCGAGGCCTCCGGCGCCGGGCGAGGCCGCGGGCTGTCACAGGAGCGCGGTCACAAAGCGCCCCCACTGTCACCCTGGGGCGGGCTGGCCCCGGCCCCGGCCCCGGCCCCGGCCTGGGCAGGGGCAGGCCGGGTCCCCTCGGGGGTGCCGGGCCGGCTCGCCCCCTGCCACACCTCTCTCTGTCCTCGGGGCGCCCGGCCCCCGTGGCGCCTGGGGCCCTCCGGGCCGCTCCCCTCCTCTTCTTGTCCCCGCCACCGCTGCTCCCGACCCCGTCCTCAGCCAGCCCAGCAAGCGCCCCGCGGGGACACCCCGGCACCGCGGGGAAGGGCACCAGCCCCGAAGGGCACCTCTCCTCCCCGGGCACCCTGGCGGCTGCTCCATCACCCCCGCCAGCCACCCCTGCGGGGCACAGACAAACCCAGGCGTCTGCACTGGCGGCCTGGGTTCCCTGGGGCCATCACGCACCCTCCCGAACGGCGACACCCGACAAGCGTCCTGGTGGGGTCCCCCATCTACCTTAGCGTGCGGGGTGGGTGGTTGTTTGCCCCCTGGGGCCCACCACCAGGCTCTTGGTGCGCTGCCCCCCACCCCGAGCTGCCCGGGGGCCGGGCTGGGGCTGGCTTGGCCTCTGGCAGCAGCATCGGTGCCCAGCGGCCGGAGGAGGTGTCCCCACGAAGCGGCGTGGGGCGCGCTGCTGGCAGCAGGGGCTGGGCCAGTGGGCGCCCAGAGCCGAGCCCTGGCAGGGCAGCTTGAGGCCACGGGCTCAGCCCCTCCTGCTGCCCCTCCACAAGGGTCCAGGGCCTCACCTGGGGCTGCCTTTCTCCCCAGCGCCTGTCACGTCCAGGCGCCCTTCGCCGGCCTCCCGCCGTCGCCTTGTGTGGGTTTCTGCTGCGCGCCAGGGCCTCCCCGTGCTGCCCTGGTAGGGACCCGCCTCCCTGGCCCCAGGGACAGCGGCCACCCAGGGCTGTGCTGGCCCCCGTCTCCCTGCCGTGGGGGGATCAGGGTCACCAAGGGGCACCTAGACGTCCCCCGGGGTCCACCATAAAGCACACAGAGGTCCCTCTGGTGCCTCCAAAGCCACACGGAGGCCCCGACGATGCACCAAAAGCCACGTGGAGGCCCCAGGACTGCACAAGGAAGGATCTGGCACAGCCCAAAAGGCACCCTGAGGCCTTGCTGCCTTTCTGCCTGTGAGCGGGTACAGAGCAGCGGCTGAGCAGCCTCGGTCCCTTCCCTTGGGCTACTTGGTAGCGGGCACCAAGGAGGACCTCGCGTCGGTGGGCTGCTCCTGCTCTTTCTGCAAAGGACTGAACTTCGCCATCCCCACCGGCCTGCCCGCTTCCCTGGCAGCCAAGCGCTTTGTGGTCACGTTTGCATTCGCGTTCGTGTTGCATTAATTTTGCTGCCTGCTGGGGGGCTTTGCAGAGGGCAGAGCCAGGCCAGGAGAACAGCTTCTTCTGGTGGCTGCTCGCAAACGACACCCTTCCCCTGCCCACAGATGGCTTTGGCATGGGTCCGGCAGCTGGGGGGAGAGAGCAGCGTTCAGGGACGAGGGCTGTGGCACCCCAGCTTTGTATCAGAAAAGGTCCTGAGAGAAACTTCCCTCGGAGGTGCAAACAGAACTGGATCCACACGGCTCCTGGAATTGGCAAGAACTGATACCGGCTTAAAGCACAACACGAGCTGTTCAGTGCTGGCGTTGAGAGGACCGGGTATTTGCAGGAGCTCTAGGTGCAAAGAAACTTGGACATGTCTTTCCCAATTCCCTTGGCTTCTTGCCAATGAAACTAGACAGATTAATGCAAGGCCTGTAAGTCGCAAAGAAAGCAGAGTTTAAGCGCTGGCTGCTGCCTCTGAGAAGTTCTGCGTGTTTTGCGGAGCGATTCTGTTACTCAAGTGCAAGTCTGCAAGGAAGAGGGGTAGCTCTTGTCCGCCGCATTCAGCTGCAGGAAGCTGGTGCATTAGCTAAGCGGAGAGTGCTGGTCCTGATGCAGCCTCAGTCGCAGCACTCAGGAGAGCAGCTCAGTGTCTGACTTGAGAGATGAGAGCGAATCAGTCTGGAGCCCTGGGCAGTAGACTGGGAAAGAGTGCAGCAGCCCAGCAGGACGACCCAGCTAGGGACTGAGGAAGCGCTGAGCTTCCCTTTGCACACCAAGGGCTGTGAGTGCCTGTGGCCAGGCGCCGCAGGACGTGCCCATGCCAGCACCACGGCATCAGAGGCCAGAGCTCTGCACAGACACTAGAGGCTCCAGCCCCTCCACAACGGGGGCTCTTCAGGCCTCGTGACTGCAAAAGCCAGGCAGAGGAAGGTCTTCTCAATGGGGATGAATCTGTGGCGGGAGGGTGTCAAGAGGCTGGAGGCAGACTGTGCCCAGTGGTGCCCAGGGACAGGCTGCGAGGCACCGGGCAAAAAGTGAGGGAGGTCTGAGCCCCCAGGTGGTGGAGGAGTGGCTGTGCCCTGTGTGTCCTAAGTGGAGGTCCCGGAAGGGATCCCTTGCTGCTTGCTGGAGGCCCGGGGATGCCGGGAGCATGCGCTAGGCCCCCATGAGCGAGGTGGTGGGTGGTGGTGGTTGGGGGGGAGGGGGGGGGCGGTTGTTGTTGGCCCTGTGCGATGGGTGCAGGCGGCTGGTGCTGCAGAGGCAGCAGCTGCAGCATGCTCTGCCCAGGGCAACGGCCAGCAGGCTGAAAGAAGCAGGAGCACGGGCACAAGGACGAGAGAGCAGAGAAGAAACGCAAGGTGTGGAAGAGAGCGAGAGGCTTTTCTCTGCCTGCCCACGCAATCCCAGCTGCAGCGTGGCTCCGGGGGTGCCGGGAGATGAAAGGGGCTGCTGCGAGCGCTGCTGTCTGGGTCCTTAGGGAGGAGGCTGCTCTGGGAGAGGGGAGCGCGATCCCAGTGTCCAGTCCAACCTCCAGGGAGCAGGAAGCCTTGGCAGGACCCGAAGGGTCATGTGCCTCTTGCCAGGCCTTGTTGTGCCGCCAGGAGGCGGGCCTTGGTCTGGGCCTTGGAGGGGGAAGCGGAGACCTGCTGAGCAGCTGGGCTGAAATCCACTGGGAGGTGAACACCCAGGAACTGCCGCAGGAGTTCTTAGCACAAGCTGGAGCAGTGCAGCGAGGCTTGAGTTGGTGGAGAAGAGGCCAAATGCAGCCAGCCAGGTCTCAGGCCCCTGAGGCCCCTGGCATGGCTCTTGCAGGAGCTGGGCCAAACACCCTCCGCTGCCCTGGGGACAGGCTGCTGGGATGGGTGCAGCTGTGGTAGCTGCTGCAAGGTGCTCTGCTGGCTGGAGGCCAACCCTGCCTTGATGAGAAAGTCCGGGGGCACCTGTGCCACGTGCACCCGCAGGAGGGCAGGCACCAGAGAGCAGAGAAGCAGAGGAAGGGGTTTGGCACCGCCTTGGCCTTTGTGGAAGCTGCTGGTGAGCGCAGGCCTCGGTGCTTGGCCTGGAGCGCAAAGTGCTTGGGCCAAGGATGCTTCAGGAGGACTAAAAACCACTGCAGGCAGCCCAAAGGGAGGAGCGCCCTGTGCCCCCCCAGGCCTCTGGCTTTGGCAACTGCTACAAGCAGCTCTAAGGCTGAGGTTGGTGTTGGGTGGTGGGGGAGTGAGATTTTGCTCTGGCCGCCTCACAGGATGACAGAGTGGTTGCGGTTGGAAGGGGGTCTCTGGAGCTCCTGCAGTCTAAGCCGCCTTCTCGAGCAGGGCCAGCTAGGGCAGGTTGCTCTAGTGCGCTGCCTGCTGGGGGGCTTTGCAGAGGGCAGAGCCAGGCCAGGAGAACAGCTTCTTCTGGTGGCTGCTCGCAAACGACACCCTTCCCCTGCCCACAGATGGCTTTGGCATGGGTCCGGCAGCTGGGGGGAGAGAGCAGCGTTCAGGGACGAGGGCTGTGGCACCCCAGCTTTGTATCAGGAAAGGTCAGCCCAGTCCCCACAGCGGGAGTACAGCTCTCTCTGAGCTCCAGGGTGGGCCAGCCCTGGGGGAAATCTCCAGTCTCGTCCAACCCTGCTGCTGTCGCCAGCCCCACCACACCCATGCCAAGGTTCTTTGACGACCTAGGGCCCGTTGTTGCTGGTGTGAGCAGGCGCCTGATGCTTGGCTTGCTGCCCCCGGGGCGGGGGAGCAGGGGACCAGCAGGGCCAGCAGGGCCAAGGATGCTTAGAAGGAGGAAAGCAAAGCATTGCAGGGCCCCCAGAAAAGAGAAGTCCCCTGTGCCCCACAGGCCTCTGGCTTTGGCACCTGCGACCAGCCTGGAGTGTGTGGCTGAGGTTGGGGTTCGGTGCTAGAGGTGTGAGATTTTGCCCTGGCAAAATCTCACAGGGGCACAGAGCGGCTGCGGTTGTGGTTGGAAGGGGTCTCTGGAGCTCCTCTAGGTTCAGCCTCCTTCTCCACCGATTGGTTTGCGCAAAGACAAGACACTGGCACGTGGCGAAGAGACTGGGCGGCTTCTTTTGGAAAAACCCAGCAGACGGTGGGCTGGCGGCACAAGCCTGGCACGGGCTGGGCCTGAGGGCTGCAGCTGTCCTGCGGGCAGGGAGAGAGGCCAGCAACGCCCCCACCCACAACTTGCCCCCACACGCCGGTGGTCCTTCGGGGGAGAGCAGCCCGGCATCAGGAGGCAGCCGAGCTCTAGCAGCAAACGCAGCCACCTCGCAGAGGCCAGTGCCACCTCTGCCACGCTCTCCTCAGCTGCCAGCCCAGGCCTTCGTGGCCGCCTCCAGACGCAGACGTCTTCCCTGGAGCTCTCAGGAGCAGGATGGTTTGCGTGGCCAGGGAACAGATGGACGGGCTGACGTCCTCCTCCAAGCCTTGAAGCGCTGAGAGAAAGAGCCAGAGCAGAGATCAAGCCCCCATATCTGCACAGACCCCAGGCAGCCCTTCCTGGGGACGACATGGCCTGTCCCACCCACCTCTTCCCACAGACAGGAGGCAGCAGAAGGGACACATGGATCAGCTGGGACTTGCTGGCCAGGAATGTCCCAAAGGCCCCTGAAATCTTCTCGCGACTCTACCCGCACCGCCTCTGAGCCGCACGGGGAGCAGAGCCCTCCTGGCCTGCGCCAGGCATTGCAGCTCACTGCCCAGCCTCTGTCTTCCTCCCCGCCAGCCCTGCCTCACACCCTGCTGCCCTCACTCACCCTCGCAGATGTCCTCCACCACCTTCTTGCTCTGGCCCCTCATGCTCTGCCCGACGAGCCCTAGGCACACGCACAGCCCCTCACCAATCCTGCTCCCCACACCACCCTTCCCCCAGGGCTAGCGCTAAGCTGCCCCAGTGCAGAGAGGGTCCGCAGGGCTTGGAGCTCACCAAGGAACCGCACAGCCATCTCTCGCAAGCACTCCTGGGGGCTCTCCAAGTACAGCAGGCTCTGGCGCAGGTATTCTTCCGATCTTCTCCTGCCCCTCGCCAGCTGGGCAGAGCACAAGGCCACAGGCTGGGCGCACACCCTCCCCACCCAGCCAGCCACTCCCTCCACCCACCACTCGCTTTAGCATCCCAGGGCTCAGTGAGGGCACAGCAACCTAGAGAAGAGCCCGTTGGGGCAGTGTGCTGGACAAGGGCGGCGGGAGTGCTGCCCCAGGCTGGCACCTCTGGGCACCAGCCGTGGCGAGGCACACGGCTGCCTGCCCCCCCCACTCCCCCCCCCCACACACACACCCTGGCCATGCAGGGGCACAGGCCTTGCCCAGGCTGCCTCTGGGGGCTTTGGGGGCCATCCTTACCAGGCACTCGCCGATCCTCCAGCTCTGCGCTGTCTCAGCCAGCTGCCTCAGCTGCTCCCACCTCAGGAACTTGGCAGCACCAAGCAGGGCTTCCTGAGAGGCCTGCACAGCAGCACAGACCTGCTGATGCCACCGCAGCCCAGCGCACAACCCCCACCGTGCCCCTCCTCTTGGCAAGGCCTCCTCGGGGCCTTTCCTCGCCCACAATGGCAAGAGGGAGCAGCTGGCAACTGCCTCTGCCAGCATGTTCCGTGCCCCGGGCAGACATGTGGGGCAACCACCCCCGCAGGTGTATGGTGCTGCAGGTGGAGGCATGGCAGGAAGACGAAGGCACTGCTGCGCCTGGTGCAAACAGCAAGGGGGCGCTCTGCAGCCTCAGCACCTGGCACCTCCAGCCCACCCACCTTCAAAGGCTCCCACTGCCAGCAGCCCTTGCTCCTCATGCTCACGCCCACTCACAGGGCGTCCGCATCGCCCTCCTCCAACGACCCGTCCCGTTACACATCCATACCTGGGCCACACGGGGGATCTCGTCATGCCAGTGGAAGAGCAGAGGCAGCAGGCTCCTGTGCACTTGCTTCTTCAGGGCCTGTGTTTTGGTGCCCACCACAGCCTCCATCACCTCTTGGAAGAGGCGGATGGAGAGCTCTCGCACGCAGGCCGGCTCCTGGCGGGAAGGGAAAGGGGGCACCTCAGCACTGCCTGCTCCAAGCCCACAGTCAGCACAGGGGTCAGTGGGGCTGATGGCGAGATGAAGGTTTCGGACCCTCCCTCCGCACCAGTGAGCTGTGGGCCTCGTCTGCACCCACTGCAAAATGGCCCCCGGCCCAGGCCGGGCGATGCAGCGTGCTTCTGTACCATGCTGCGGCCAGGGAGAGCGGAGCTGGCGGAGAAGCCTGCGCCTGGAAGGGCTCCTCTCGCCCTGGCCACGCTCCCCGCATCACCCCTGGCCAAGGCCCAACAGAGCTGCTCCAGGATGGCCCTCCACAGCGGCTCCTGGGGCTGTGGGGACGTTGGCGTTACTGAGGGCCTATCTGCAGGCATGGGCAGCAGCAGGACTTCAGGCTTCCCTCAGCTCGGCCTGCCTGGCCCTCCTGGAGAGCCTTTCTTCATCGCCCAGGCGCTCGAGCTGTGCTGCCAGCTCTAGAGGCCGGCAGAAGGAGGCAGCCACAGGGCACGGCTGCAGGGGCCAAGCACAATACCCTGCAGCTGAGGCTAGACAAGGGGCTGCTTCAACACAGTCCTGCAGGCCAGCGCACCACGGGCAGCACAGCGCAATGACCCCAAAAGCCACTGGGCAAAAACGTTCCTGGCAGCACCCAGGGCCCCTGCTGGCCAGCACAAATTCCCATGCCGCGGGTACACACACACACACGGCAACACACCACAGCCCGCAGCCCGCACACAGCCTCACCGACACGCCAACAGGGCCCCCGCCTCTCCCCCCAGCCTTACCTCATCAAAGAGAGGCAGCAGCTTCTCGGCCAGCAGCGGAGCAAAGTGGGCCACCACCTGCTTCTCCATGACGTGGACCACGTTGCTGAGCACCAGCAGGGCCTTTGCGCTGATGTCTCTGTCCACGTCCTGCAGGTGCCCCACCAGCAGGGGCCACAGGTACTGCATTCTTCTGGCCTGGGGGAAACACAACCTCGGTGCCTGAAGAAAGAACCCACTGCCCTGGCAAAAAGGCTCACCTTCTTACACACCAGCTTCCCCCCTGCCTTTCCAGACGCGGCCATGGCGATGACTGCGGCAACCTGCTGCCTGGCAGCCTTTACCGGCACAGCCACGGGCCTGGGCAGGGCTGGGGCAGAGCGAGGCAGGAGAGGGCAGCACCGGCTCCTCTGCACCTCACCCCTCGCCCTCTTCTCCGCCACACTTGAACGGGCAGCGGGTTTAGTAACCCACGCTGCCTGCAAAGCTGCCCGGGCCACGGGCTGTCCCAGCCCTAGCAGGCGCCTTTCCTGGCAGGGCTCGCTGCCCCATTGCCAAGGCCCTGCCGACACCCCCGGCTTGTGCACAGAGGCTGTGACGCAGTGCAACACCCCAAGGCGGCACTCGGCCCGCGGCGGCCCCTGCGTGGTGGGGGCTGCAGCCTGGCGGCCCGGAAGCTGCCTGCG
This sequence comes from Struthio camelus, assembly GCF_040807025.1. Classification (NCBI taxonomy): domain Eukaryota; kingdom Metazoa; phylum Chordata; class Aves; order Struthioniformes; family Struthionidae; genus Struthio; species Struthio camelus. Next base: position 46,683 of record NW_027182771.1, on the reverse strand, counting down.
GCATCAGCCTGGCCCTGTGCTCAGGCTCCAACAGGGCAGCAGCTCCCACAGCTCCTGAGGCCCACCAAAGTCCCAGCTACCCTGTTGCCCAGCACCCCACCGCCCAGCCCCTCGCTGCCTGCGCACCGTCACCCGGCTGGCCCCTGCTCACCATCTCCTGTCTCTTGCACAGCAGCACAAGGCCTCTGAGCGCCAGCCCGTGCATCACCCGCCAGTGACTCCGCAGGTAGCTCCAGAAGAGAATCAGCAAGTCGTCCTCCTCTGTGCAAAGGTCACTGCAGGCCAGCAGCTGAAGCACAGCACAGAGAAAGCGGTGAGGTCGGCAGGACTCCCGGCCTCAGGCAGCGCCCGATCCCACCAACAGCTCCGGGCGAGGGCACCAGGCCCGGCCCAAAGGCAGCCGTCAGCGCCGACAGCCCCTGGCACCCCACTCCCTGCCCTGGGCCTCAGGCCGCACCGCGCACAGCCCTCGCCTGCTCCTCCGCTCCTCTCCAGCCCCGAGAGGCACCGCCTGCCATCAGGCTCACCTCCACCAGGAAAGCCATGGCAGGCATCTCCCAGTGGGCCGCGCCACGTTTCAGCAGCGCTGTCAGCCATTGGAAGAGGAAGAGACGCAGCTGTCTTGGGCTCTTCCTCATCTCTCTGGCAGAGGCAAGAAGGCACTGTCACTTCTGAGCAGCCAGGCAAACACCTCGTCTGTGATTGTGAGCCCATCCCTCTAGCCAGGGCTCGCAGAGCCCCGCAGCCATGGAGCGGCAGCTCCCTTGGCTGCTCTACTCGGCCAGCCCGCCGTCACAAGGCCTCAAGCTGCAGCCCCGTGGGGCTCTGCGGGGCAGCCTGTGTGCAAGGGAGAAATGCTGGGGCAGAGCAGGGACAAGGGGGTTCTCACCTGGCCAGCAAACCCACTCCCCTGTGGCAGGTCTCCGCGCTGAGGAGCGTGTCCCAGGCGCCCTTCCTCGCCATGGCCAGCACCTGACTCTCGTAGCCGGCACGGCACAGCAGTGCTTTCATGGTCTGCACTGCCAACCTGCGTGCACAGCAAAGGCCGCGTCACCCTGGCACCCCTGGCCCTGCCGCCACCTCCACAGCACACACAGCAGGGCTGGCATGGAGCACCTCACGGGGCTGCCGGGAGCAGACTCTTCCCCTTGCCGTTCCCCCCAGCACATCTCAGCCTCCTCCGGCGTCAGCTCTGCGCAGAAGGAAATCTGGAAGAGCAGCGCCAGGAAGAGCTTGGGGAAGAACACCTCCAGCACGTGCTGGCAGCTGGGCTGCTGCAGCATCTCATGGAGCACTCTCGTTGCCTGCAGAAGAAGCCCAGAGACAGCTCTCGCTGCTGAGACGTGCCTGTTGCGCTGCCCGAGCTTGGCGGTGAGCCTCACACACTGCCCTGAGCCTTGGGACAAGCAGGAGTGCCTGCCCGGCCTGTGTGGCCAGAGCAAAGGCACGGAAGCTCTTTGGGCCATGGCCACAACAAGCCCTGCCAGCCATGGACCTGTCGCGCCGTGGACATGGACCCCATGGACCTGGTGCCCCATGGACCTGGGGCTTCTTGCTGGACGGGCAAGGCCAGGGCAGCTCTAGGGGAGAGCGAGGCTACGTCCACAAACTCACGGCCAGGGAAACGATGACTCTGTCGTCCCCATCCAACGTGCATGTCTCGTCCACCGGCCAATCCTGCAGGACACTGAGCAGCTCCTGCAGCACCCTCTCGGCAGCTCCGTGCTTCGACAGCAGCATCCTCCACATGGCTGCGGCAGCGCTGCAGGCCCACAGCTCTCGCTCAGCGGGTGCTGCAGCCGCAGCACTGTGGCCTGGGCAGCCGCAGAGGGCCTGGGCTGGCCGCCAGCCCTGCCTCTGCCCACTGCCCCTTGCCCGCAGCACCCTGGGGGCTCTGCCCCACCCCGCAGCCCATGGCCAAGCTCCAGTCCCTTGTGGGGCACGCAGGCAGCCAGGCGACCAGGCTCTGGGGCTGAAGGCCGGCACACTTGCTCAGCTTGCGCTGCTGCAGCCCGGCCTGACGCACCGGGGCTGGCACACGGGGACAACAGCAGGGCCCAGCCCCTCACGAGAGGCCGGAAAATCTCCACCTGCCCCGCAGCCCGCAGGGCACGAGCTCTCCAGGCTGCTGGCCCCCGAGCTCTCAAGGCAAGCGGGCCCCTACCTGTCGCATGAGGGGGAAGACTGCAAGAGGCTCACGACCACCTCCTCTGGACATGCACAGGTCAGCAGCAGAAGAGCCCTGTCCAGGCTGCGCCGCGCAGACACCTCTGTGATGAGCAGCACGTTGCTCCACATGCCCCTCACCACCTTCGGCACCTGGAGGCCACACGACTCAGAGTGGGGCTGCTGTCAGAGTGGCAGCAATTTGCCCAGCTCCCTCCAAGACCGGCTGCCCTTGCCCCCGCTCTGTGCTGGCCTCAGAGGGGGTGGCGGGCCTGCCAGGCCTGGAGTCAGGGCAAAAACAAGCCCCCGGAGGCCTCGAGCCCCGGCCACGCCACCTGCAGGCTACTTACATGCTCCAAAAGGCAGGCATCGTCCGCCACAAGAGCATCCAGCATGTGAGCGGCTGCCTGCGTGTCATAGGTGCTGCAGGCTCTCATGCCGCTGAGGGCTGCGAGGATGAGGTCTGTCTTCTCAGAGGGCTGAAGGTATTTCCCAAACATCTGCGGGACAAAGCAGGGCAGCCAAGAGACATACGTCACACCGAGTGCCGTGGCAGCAGTGCTTGGCTGAGCAGCGAGTGATCCTGGCGAGAGATGCGCGGGGCACTGCTGGCACAGCCACCCGCGGAGAGTCAGGAGCAGGGGCAGGAAGCAGCGGCTCTGCAGGGCTGGCCGGTGGCACTGGGCAGGAGGTGGACGGTTGGGGTCCGGGTCCCCGTGCACTGGCGCTGCCCGCACACAGTGCGAGCCCTCTCCCCAGTGACCGCAAGGCCCCCTCAGCCCCACCCGCTAGCCATCCCTCTCTTCGCTCAAGTCACACCACGGCCACCAGTGCCAACCAGGGAGGCGCTCCTTACCGTGCTGATCTCACTGGCCTCCTTGGGCTCCAAAAGCCAGAAGGTGTTGGCAGCTTCCCAGGCCTTTTGGAGCTCTAGGTACTCGGGGCTATCCTGCAACAGCCTCCTGCCTGCACAGCAGGGGAAAGGCAGGGCCGTCAGCACCAAGGCTGCAGAGGTGGAGGTGGCCCACTGAAGGTGCCAGGGAGAACTCTGCCCTGGCAGACCAAGAGGACAGGCCAGAAATGGCTGGGCAGCAGGACTCGCAGGGAGGGAGGGCCTGGGCCTATGGTAAGGTGGGGGAAGGGGAAACGGCTTGCAAGAATAGAGAAAGGCACAGCGCCTCTGATGGGCCATTCTGCTGTGAAGCAAGACAGGAGGCCTGGGAGCAGCAGGTGCTGCTGAAGGCTTTGCAGGCCACTGCTCAGCGGGAGCTGGATGAGTGGCTGCTGTGTGGGGCCCCGTGTGTGGAAGGAGCCAGCCCAGTGCAGCTTCTTACTCTCTTCCTGCAGGATGAATCTGTAGAGGTGGCAAAGAGCCTCCGCTGCGCCGTGACTGCTCCCCTGCTCCTTGTAGGCGCAGCACAGGGTGAGCTGCCCCACCAGCTGCCCCAGGATCAGGAAACACTTGGGTCTGTGGCAGGCAGAGCTGGCCCTGCTTCCTTCCAAGCGGCAGCGGGCCTGCAGGAGGCAGGCGGCGCTGGCACCACGGCTCAGGGGCACCAGTGGGCACCAAAGCCCTGAACCCACGCTCCAAGCAGGGCTGCCTCCCGCCTCAGCCAGAGCTTTGGTGGCCCCTGCTGAGCCAGGCTCCTGCTGGGGGCCCATGGCATGCGCCCAGGGCAGGCACAGCTGGCTCCTGAGAGAGCAGGGACTGCAGTGCGACACCCAAAGAGGCAGGCCAAGATCTCCGCTTCAGGGCAGGGTCTTGCTGAGGGTCTTAACCTCTGCCCAGGCTTCCCGCGCAGGGAGCCCGGAGCTGCAGGCCACTCGGGGCCACTGACAAGGGCTGATGGGGTGGCTGGAGGCTGCCTGCACCACAGGCTCCTTACCGGCAGCAAGGAAGAGCTCGTCAGGAGACCAGCCAGCCGGGCAATGCGGCCTATGGCCCTCTCACGCACAGCTGCTTGCTGGGACTCGGTGAAGGGCAGCAGGACCTGGGAGGAGAGAAGCTGCTGGTCTGCTCCAAGGGAGGCAGCTCTGCTTAATGCCTGGCCACGTTTGTGCTTCGGCTCCTCGGAGCACGAGCCAAGCCTGGGAGTGGGGGTCTTGCGTCCAGAGTCGCTGGCATGCGTGGGGCAAAGCCCCCCGACGGGCCTGCTGTGGCCACACTGAGAGCTGGAGCCCATGCCTACGGCAGCCCCTGCTCCTTTCCAAACCTGGCCCTCCGGGGCCTCCCCAGCACCTCCCTGCCGCTGGCCGCTCGCGCCTCTGGCCCAGCAGCAACAAAGGCGCACCAACAAAGCTTGCGGGCTGGCAAGGGCAGGTCCCGGGGGCCGCTGCCTTCCTCAGCCCCGGGGAGGAAAGCACAAGGGATGGGGGGGCCGAGAGGGGGCAGGGCCAGCTGCCGGCTGTGGGGGGGCCGAGGAAGGAGGCTGCAACTGCTCGCCCTGCTTGGCGCCGGGAAGGCTCGCGGCAGTGCTGGCCTCGAGGGGCAGAGGGCGGGGCTTTCCCCTGCCGCTGCAGGAAAGGGGCGGGAGGGAGGCATGCTGACTGCAGCCAGGAGGCACTGGGCTCACAGAACAGCGCCATGGGCAACGCTGCTCCCGCGACGGAGCCGGTCCCCTCCCCGCAGCCTGCTCTCTGCAGCTGCTGCTGGGCGAGGGCGGTCCACCTGAGGGGGGAACTTCCCTTTGGGCTGAGGCACTGGTGGTGGGAAGCCCGCTCTTGGCAAATACCAGACCTGCAAGATGTTCTGCATCTCTAGGAGGCCGGAGGCAGGGCAGCTGAGGGCCAGCACCTGCAGCATGCTGTCCATGGCGTCCAGGGCCTGCAAGGGGGACGGACACAGGGTTGAGCTGCTTCTTCGTTGGTGCCCCTTACCTGCCGGAGAGGGGCTTGAATTCCTCTTGCCTGAGGGGCACACCTATGGTCCTGCGGAGCCCAGCGAGGGGCCCCAGGGCAGGGGAGCTGCTGCCGAGGGCCCAGCCTGGCGGCACTGCCCGTGGCCCTGCCCAGCGCAAAGAAGGCAAAGAAGGGATGGGGGTGGGAAAGGCAAGCTGGGATCGTGCCCTGGCTTGCAGCTTACGCTTGTCTCTCAGCGCGGGGTAGCCAGGGAGCAGCCCCCACAGCCTGCCGGGCCACCCTCCGCCATCCAGCGCATACCTTGGAGTAGAGGGCAGCATCCAGGCTCTGCAGGTCCTCGCTGGGAGGCAGGCAGAAGATGCTGCAGAAGCAGGCATGCAGCAGGCTCTTCCTTCTGCTCTCCGGAACCAGCCCGACTTTGCTGCAAGGACAGAGAGGGGCCTTTCCGTCCCTGGCGCCCGCACCAGTACCTGGACGCCCTGGGAAGGTGGACGCAGACCTGGGGCAGGGAGACTCCCGGGTGATAGCCGCACTAGGTGGGGGAGCCCTACGGGCAGCCACGTCTTCCCCCAGCAGGCAGCCCAGGGACAGAGGACCCTCCTGGCAGCTGGGGCCCCAGGCCCTCTCCAGGGCCTGCCTCACCCTTTGGGGGAAAGCCCAGGAGACGCACGGTAGCCCCAGGGCCCTCTCTGCCCTCCCGTCTCCACCACGGTCGGGCCCGGCGCAGGCCCAGCCGACGGCACTGGCAGACGCCTGCAGGACGGCGGATGGCTCCCCGCTAGCCCTGGGGCCATCGGGGCCACCTGGGGCCACGCAGGCCCTGGCCAGGCCAGCGGCTCGGGCAGCTACCTCATGGCACTGATGGCCAGCATGACTTGCTGCCGCACGGCGGTGCCCAGGTGGTCGGTGGGCTCCTCTTGCAGCAGCACCTGGAGAGCACAAGCAGAAGGGGCCTCGGGAGGTGCCGGGGGCCAGCGATCAGGCTGCAGGGCTGGCAGAGCCCAGGTGCCCCCTGCCAGCACGGACCCCCCGGGCGGCCCCCTGGCTGCCCAGGGCCCCGCTCGCCCGGCTCCGCAGTGCCTCCTGCAGCCCCACGCTGGCCAGGGCTGCGCCCCCAGCCGGGGCCCCCCAGCTGCCACGCTCAGACCCCCGCCTCCGGCCCTCAGCGGTGGGCCCGCGCCCCCCGCTCCCGCCCTGCTGCAGGGCCCCCTCCCCTCACCTCCAGGGACTCTGCCAGGTCCAGGCTGCACGGGCACAGCTCCTGCCGCAGCGCCGCGCTGGAGCTGGCCGCGGTGCAGAGGCTGCAGACGCAGGCCAGGAACCTCAGCTTCTCGGCCTCGGCCTGCTGCCGGGAGCAGAGAGCAGCGGAGAGCGTCAGAGGGGCAGAGGCCCGGCCAGCAGCCCGGGCGGCGCAGGGCCCGCAGCCAGGTGTGGGGCGCCGGGGGCAGCCGCCCGCGGCCAGCAGCCCTGCGGGTGCCGAGCAGGGCGCAGCCCCGGCCGCCGCGGGGAGAGGCGGGCGCAGCCCAGAGGCCGTGGCGCCCCTCACCTGTCCGCGGTGCCGCAGGAAGGCGTGCAGGCGCTCCAGGGCTCGGGCCTCCTCGCTGGGCAGAGCCGGGCCGGGCACTGAGGGAGACAGAGAGCAGGGCGAGGTGCAGGGCGGCCGGGCTCGGGGCGGAGAGCGCCGAGCCCCGGCCCCAGCGCCCGCCGCTGCCCGGCACAGCGAGCCCAGCCGGGCGGGCCGCTGGGGCGCAGAGGCCCCATGCGGCCGGGCTCGGGGCGGCCGGCAGGCGCCCGGCGGCCGGGGGCAGCACCGGAGCCAGCGCGGGGGAAAGGTGCGAGCGCGCCCGGCGGGAAGGGGCTGGCGACGGGCAGGTGGGAGCCGGACAGCGCAGGGCGGGCTGGCGGCCCCGGCCGGCCCAGCGTCGGGGGCCGCGTGCTCACCCGTCGGCAGCGCCGGGGGCGCGTGGCCCTGCCGGGGCTCCAGCTGGCGACGGCCCTCGGCTGGGGCCCCGTCCTCCTCGTCCTCGGCCTCCCAGGCCGTCCTGGGGCGGCTGGGGGGTCTCCGCGCCATGGCAGGCGAGGCGGCAGAGGCTGCGCGAGGCTGCCCGGGGGCGGCAGGGAGAGTGCGGGGTGTGCTCGGGAGGCTCCTGGACCAGCCCGCGTGCTCCCGCCCGCTCCCGTCACCGGCCAGCCGGACACTGCGGGGCCGAGGCCTCCGGCGCCGGGCGAGGCCGCGGGCTGTCACAGGAGCGCGGTCACAAAGGGCCCCCACTGTCACCCTGGGGCGGGCTGGCCCCGGCCCCGGCCCCGGCCTGGGCAGGGGCAGGCCGGGTCCCCTCGGGGGTGCCGGGCCGGCTCGCCCCCTGCCACACCTCTCTCTGTCCTCGGGGCGCCCGGCCCCCGTGGCGCCTGGGGCCCTCCGGGCCGCTCCCCTCCTCTTCTTGTCCCCGCCACCGCTGCTCCCGACCCCGTCCTCAGCCAGCCCAGCAAGCGCCCCGCGGGGACACCCCGGCACCGCGGGGAAGGGCACCAGCCCCGAAGGGCACCTCTCCTCCCCGGGCACCCTGGCGGCTGCTCCATCACCCCCGCCAGCCACCCCTGCGGGGCACAGACAAACCCAGGCGTCTGCACTGGCGGCCTGGGTTCCCTGGGGCCATCACGCACCCTCCCGAACGGCGACACCCGACAAGCGTCCTGGTGGGGTCCCCCATCTACCTTAGCGTGCGGGGTGGGTGGTTGTTTGCCCCCTGGGGCCCACCACCAGGCTCTTGGTGCGCTGCCCCCCACCCCGAGCTGCCCGGGGGCCGGGCTGGGGCTGGCTTGGCCTCTGGCAGCAGCATCGGTGCCCAGCGGCCGGAGGAGGTGTCCCCACGAAGCGGCGTGGGGCGCGCTGCTGGCAGCAGGGGCTGGGCCAGTGGGCGCCCAGAGCCGAGCCCTGGCAGGGCAGCTTGAGGCCACGGGCTCAGCCCCTCCTGCTGCCCCTCCACAAGGGTCCAGGGCCTCACCTGGGGCTGCCTTTCTCCCCAGCGCCTGTCACGTCCAGGCGCCCTTCGCCGGCCTCCCGCCGTCGCCTTGTGTGGGTTTCTGCTGCGCGCCAGGGCCTCCCCGTGCTGCCCTGGTAGGGACCCGCCTCCCTGGCCCCAGGGACAGCGGCCACCCAGGGCTGTGCTGGCCCCCGTCTCCCTGCCGTGGGGGGATCAGGGTCACCAAGGGGCACCTAGACGTCCCCCGGGGTCCACCATAAAGCACACAGAGGTCCCTCTGGTGCCTCCAAAGCCACACGGAGGCCCCGACGATGCACCAAAAGCCACGTGGAGGCCCCAGGACTGCACAAGGAAGGATCTGGCACAGCCCAAAAGGCACCCTGAGGCCTTGCTGCCTTTCTGCCTGTGAGCGGGTACAGAGCAGCGGCTGAGCAGCCTCGGTCCCTTCCCTTGGGCTACTTGGTAGCGGGCACCAAGGAGGACCTCGCGTCGGTGGGCTGCTCCTGCTCTTTCTGCAAAGGACTGAACTTCGCCATCCCCACCGGCCTGCCCGCTTCCCTGGCAGCCAAGCGCTTTGTGGTCACGTTTGCATTCGCGTTCGTGTTGCATTAATTTTGCTGCCTGCTGGGGGGCTTTGCAGAGGGCAGAGCCAGGCCAGGAGAACAGCTTCTTCTGGTGGCTGCTCGCAAACGACACCCTTCCCCTGCCCACAGATGGCTTTGGCATGGGTCCGGCAGCTGGGGGGAGAGAGCAGCGTTCAGGGACGAGGGCTGTGGCACCCCAGCTTTGTATCAGGAAAGGTCCTGAGAGAAACTTCCCTCGGAGGTGCAAACAGAACTGGATCCACACGGCTCCTGGAATTGGCAAGAACTGATACCGGCTTAAAGCACAACACGAGCTGTTCAGTGCTGGCGTTGAGAGGACCGGGTATTTGCAGGAGCTCTAGGTGCAAAGAAACTTGGACATGTCTTTCCCAATTCCCTTGGCTTCTTGCCGATGAAACTAGACAGATTAATGCAAGGCCTGTAAGTCGCAAAGAAAGCAGAGTTTAAGCGCTGGCTGCTGCCTCTGAGAAGTTCTGCGTGTTTTGCGGAGCGATTCTGTTACTCAAGTGCAAGTCTGCAAGGAAGAGGGGTAGCTCTTGTCCGCCGCGTTCAGCTGCAGGAAGCTGGTGCATTAGCTAAGCGGAGAGTGCTGGTCCTGATGCAGCCTCAGTCGCAGCACTCAGGAGAGCAGCTCAGTGTCTGACTTGAGAGATGAGAGCGAATCAGTCTGGAGCCCTGGGCAGTAGACTGGGAAAGAGTGCAGCAGCCCAGCAGGACGACCCAGCTAGGGACTGAGGAAGCGCTGAGCTTCCCTTTGCACACCAAGGGCTGTGAGTGCCTGTGGCCAGGCGCCGCAGGACGTGCCCATGCCAGCACCACGGCATCAGAGGCCAGAGCTCTGCACAGACACTAGAGGCTCCAGCCCCTCCACAACGGGGGCTCTTCAGGCCTCATGACTGCAAAAGCCAGGCAGAGGAAGGTCTTCTCAATGGGGATGAATCTGTGGCGGGAGGGTGTCAAGAGGCTGGAGGCAGACTGTGCCCAGTGGTGCCCAGGGACAGGCTGCGAGGCACCGGGCAAAAAGTGAGGGAGGTCTGAGCCCCCAGGTGGTGGAGGAGTGGCTGTGCCCTGTGTGTCCTAAGTGGAGGTCCCGGAAGGGATCCCTTGCTGCTTGCTGGAGGCCCGGGGATGCCGGGAGCATGCGCTAGGCCCCCATGAGCGAGGTGGTGGGTGGTGGTGGTTGGGGGGGAGGGGGGGGGCGGTTGTTGTTGGCCCTGTGCGATGGGTGCAGGCGGCTGGTGCTGCAGAGGCAGCAGCTGCAGCATGCTCTGCCCAGGGCAACGGCCAGCAGGCTGAAAGAAGCAGGAGCACGGGCACAAGGACGAGAGAGCAGAGAAGAAACGCAAGGTGTGGAAGAGAGCGAGAGGCTTTTCTCTGCCTGCCCACGCAATCCCAGCTGCAGCGTGGCTCCGGGGGTGCCGGGAGATGAAAGGGGCTGCTGCGAGCGCTGCTGTCTGGGTCCTTAGGGAGGAGGCTGCTCTGGGAGAGGGGAGCGCGATCCCAGTGTCCAGTCCAACCTCCAGGGAGCAGGAAGCCTTGGCAGGACCCGAAGGGTCATGTGCCTCTTGCCAGGCCTTGTTGTGCCGCCAGGAGGCGGGCCTTGGTCTGGGCCTTGGAGGGGGAAGCGGAGACCTGCTGAGCAGCTGGGCTGAAATCCACTGGGAGGTGAACACCCAGGAACTGCCGCAGGAGTTCTTAGCACAAGCTGGAGCAGTGCAGCGAGGCTTGAGTTGGTGGAGAAGAGGCCAAATGCAGCCAGCCAGGTCTCAGGCCCCTGAGGCCCCTGGCATGGCTCTTGCAGGAGCTGGGCCAAACACCCTCCGCTGCCCTGGGGACAGGCTGCTGGGATGGGTGCAGCTGTGGTAGCTGCTGCAAGGTGCTCTGCTGGCTGGAGGCCAACCCTGCCTTGATGAGAAAGTCCGGGGGCACCTGTGCCACGTGCACCCGCAGGAGGGCAGGCACCAGAGAGCAGAGAAGCAGAGGAAGGGGTTTGGCACCGCCTTGGCCTTTGTGGAAGCTGCTGGTGAGCGCAGGCCTCGGTGCTTGGCCTGGAGCGCAAAGTGCTTGGGCCAAGGATGCTTCAGGAGGACTAAAAACCACTGCAGGCAGCCCAAAGGGAGGAGCGCCCTGTGCCCCCCCAGGCCTCTGGCTTTGGCAACTGCTACAAGCAGCTCTAAGGCTGAGGTTGGTGTTGGGTGGTGGGGGAGTGAGATTTTGCTCTGGCCGCCTCACAGGATGACAGAGTGGTTGCGGTTGGAAGGGGGTCTCTGGAGCTCCTGCAGTCTAAGCCGCCTTCTCGAGCAGGGCCAGCTAGGGCAGGTTGCTCTAGTGCGCTGCCTGCTGGGGGGCTTTGCAGAGGGCAGAGCCAGGCCAGGAGAACAGCTTCTTCTGGTGGCTGCTCGCAAACGACACCCTTCCCCTGCCCACAGATGGCTTTGGCATGGGTCCGGCAGCTGGGGGGAGAGAGCAGCGTTCAGGGACGAGGGCTGTGGCACCCCAGCTTTGTATCAGGAAAGGTCAGCCCAGTCCCCACAGCGGGAGTACAGCTCTCTCTGAGCTCCAGGGTGGGCCAGCCCTGGGGGAAATCTCCAGTCTCGTCCAACCCTGCTGCTGTCGCCAGCCCCACCACACCCATGCCAAGGTTCTTTGACGACCTAGGGCCCGTTGTTGCTGGTGTGAGCAGGCGCCTGATGCTTGGCTTGCTGCCCCCGGGGCGGGGGAGCAGGGGACCAGCAGGGCCAGCAGGGCCAAGGATGCTTAGAAGGAGGAAAGCAAAGCATTGCAGGGCCCCCAGAAAAGAGAAGTCCCCTGTGCCCCACAGGCCTCTGGCTTTGGCACCTGCGACCAGCCTGGAGTGTGTGGCTGAGGTTGGGGTTCGGTGCTAGAGGTGTGAGATTTTGCCCTGGCAAAATCTCACAGGGGCACAGAGCGGCTGCGGTTGTGGTTGGAAGGGGTCTCTGGAGCTCCTCTAGGTTCAGCCTCCTTCTCCACCGATTGGTTTGCGCAAAGACAAGACACTGGCACGTGGCGAAGAGACTGTGGGCGGCTTCTTTTGGAAAAACCCAGCAGACGGTGGGCTGGCGGCACAAGCCTGGCACGGGCTGGGCCTGAGGGCTGCAGCTGTCCTGCGGGCAGGGAGAGAGGCCAGCAACGCCCCCACCCACAACTTGCCCCCACACGCCGGTGGTCCTTCGGGGGAGAGCAGCCCGGCATCAGGAGGCAGCCGAGCTCTAGCAGCAAACGCAGCCACCTCGCAGAGGCCAGTGCCACCTCTGCCACGCTCTCCTCAGCTGCCAGCCCAGGCCTTCGTGGCCGCCTCCAGACGCAGACGTCTTCCCTGGAGCTCTCAGGAGCAGGATGGTTTGCGTGGCCAGGGAACAGATGGACGGGCTGACGTCCTCCTCCAAGCCTTGAAGCGCTGAGAGAAAGAGCCAGAGCAGAGATCAAGCCCCCATATCTGCACAGACCCCAGGCAGCCCTTCCTGGGGACGACATGGCCTGTCCCACCCACCTCTTCCCACAGACAGGAGGCAGCAGAAGGGACACATGGATCAGCTGGGACTTGCTGGCCAGGAATGTCCCAAAGGCCCCTGAAATCTTCTCGCGACTCTACCCGCACCGCCTCTGAGCCGCACGGGGAGCAGAGCCCTCCTGGCCTGCGCCAGGCATTGCAGCTCACTGCCCAGCCTCTGTCTTCCTCCCCGCCAGCCCTGCCTCACACCCTGCTGCCCTCACTCACCCTCGCAGATGTCCTCCACCACCTTCTTGCTCTGGCCCCTCATGCTCTGCCCGACGAGCCCTAGGCACACGCACAGCCCCTCACCAATCCTGCTCCCCACACCACCCTTCCCCCAGGGCTAGCGCTAAGCTGCCCCAGTGCAGAGAGGGTCCGCAGGGCTTGGAGCTCACCAAGGAACCGCACAGCCATCTCTCGCAAGCACTCCTGGGGGCTCTCCAAGTACAGCAGGCTCTGGCGCAGGTATTCTTCCGATCTTCTCCTGCCCCTCGCCAGCTGGGCAGAGCACAAGGCCACAGGCTGGGCGCACACCCTCCCCACCCAGCCAGCCACTCCCTCCACCCACCACTCGCTTTAGCATCCCAGGGCTCAGTGAGGGCACAGCAACCTAGAGAAGAGCCCGTTGGGGCAGTGTGCTGGACAAGGGCGGCGGGAGTGCTGCCCCAGGCTGGCACCTCTGGGCACCAGCCGTGGCGAGGCACACGGCTGCCTGCCCCCCCCACTCCCCCCCCCCACACACACACCCTGGCCATGCAGGGGCACAGGCCTTGCCCAGGCTGCCTCTGGGGGCTTTGGGGGCCATCCTTACCAGGCACTCGCCGATCCTCCAGCTCTGCGCTGTCTCAGCCAGCTGCCTCAGCTGCTCCCACCTCAGGAACTTGGCAGCACCAAGCAGGGCTTCCTGAGAGGCCTGCACAGCAGCACAGACCTGCTGATGCCACCGCAGCCCAGCGCACAACCCCCACCGTGCCCCTCCTCTTGGCAAGGCCTCCTCGGGGCCTTTCCTCGCCCACAATGGCAAGAGGGAGCAGCTGGCAACTGCCTCTGCCAGCATGTTCCGTGCCCCGGGCAGACATGTGGGGCAACCACCCCCGCAGGTGTATGGTGCTGCAGGTGGAGGCATGGCAGGAAGACGAAGGCACTGCTGCGCCTGGTGCAAACAGCAAGGGGGCGCTCTGCAGCCTCAGCACCTGGCACCTCCAGCCCACCCACCTTCAAAGGCTCCCACTGCCAGCAGCCCTTGCTCCTCATGCTCACGCCCACTCACAGGGCGTCCGCATCGCCCTCCTCCAACGACCCGTCCCGTTACACATCCATACCTGGGCCACACGGGGGATCTCGTCATGCCAGTGGAAGAGCAGAGGCAGCAGGCTCCTGTGCACTTGCTTCTTCAGGGCCTGTGTTTTGGTGCCCACCACAGCCTCCATCACCTCTTGGAAGAGGCGGATGGAGAGCTCTCGCACGCAGGCCGGCTCCTGGCGGGAAGGGAAAGGGGGCACCTCAGCACTGCCTGCTCCAAGCCCACAGTCAGCACAGGGGTCAGTGGGGCTGATGGCGAGATGAAGGTTTCGGACCCTCCCTCCGCACCAGTGAGCTGTGGGCCTCGTCTGCACCCACTGCAAAATGGCCCCCGGCCCAGGCCGGGCGATGCAGCGTGCTTCTGTACCATGCTGCGGCCAGGGAGAGCGGAGCTGGCGGAGAAGCCTGCGCCTGGAAGGGCTCCTCTCGCCCTGGCCACGCTCCCCGCATCACCCCTGGCCAAGGCCCAACAGAGCTGCTCCAGGATGGCCCTCCACAGCGGCTCCTGGGGCTGTGGGGACGTTGGCGTTACTGAGGGCCTATCTGCAGGCATGGGCAGCAGCAGGACTTCAGGCTTCCCTCAGCTCGGCCTGCCTGGCCCTCCTGGAGAGCCTTTCTTCATCGCCCAGGCGCTCGAGCTGTGCTGCCAGCTCTAGAGGCCGGCAGAAGGAGGCAGCCACAGGGCACGGCTGCAGGGGCCAAGCACAATACCCTGCAGCTGAGGCTAGACAAGGGGCTGCTTCAACACAGTCCTGCAGGCCAGCGCACCACGGGCAGCACAGCGCAATGACCCCAAAAGCCACTGGGCAAAAACGTTCCTGGCAGCACCCAGGGCCCCTGCTGGCCAGCACAAATTCCCATGCCGCGGGTACACACACACACACGGCAACACACCACAGCCCGCAGCCCGCACACAGCCTCACCGACACGCCAACAGGGCCCCCGCCTCTCCCCCCAGCCTTACCTCATCAAAGAGAGGCAGCAGCTTCTCGGCCAGCAGCGGAGCAAAGTGGGCCACCACCTGCTTCTCCATGACGTGGACCACGTTGCTGAGCACCAGCAGGGCCTTTGCGCTGATGTCTCTGTCCACGTCCTGCAGGTGCCCCACCAGCAGGGGCCACAGGTACTGCATTCTTCTGGCCTGGGGGAAACACAACCTCGGTGCCTGAAGAAAGAACCCACTGCCCTGGCAAAAAGGCTCACCTTCTTACACACCAGCTTCCCCCCTGCCTTTCCAGACGCGGCCATGGCGATGACTGCGGCAACCTGCTGCCTGGCAGCCTTTACCGGCACAGCCACGGGCCTGGGCAGGGCTGGGGCAGAGCGAGGCAGGAGAGGGCAGCACCGGCTCCTCTGCACCTCACCCCTCGCCCTCTTCTCCGCCACACTTGAACGGGCAGCGGGTTTAGTAACCCACGCTGCCTGCAAAGCTGCCCGGGCCACGGGCTGTCCCAGCCCTAGCAGGCGCCTTTCCTGGCAGGGCTCGCTGCCCCATTGCCAAGGCCCTGCCGACACCCCCGGCTTGTGCACAGAGGCTGTGACGCAGTGCAACACCCCAAGGCGGCACTCGGCCCGCGGCGGCCCCTGCGTGGTGGGGGCTGCAGCCTGGCGGCCCGGAAGCTGCCTGCGGCATCAGCCTGGCCCTGTGCTCAGGCTCCAACAGGGCAGCAGCTCCCACAGCTCCTGAGGCCCACCAAAGTCCCAGCTACCCTGTTGCCCAGCACCCCACCGCCCAGCCCCTCGCTGCCTGCGCACCGTCACCCGGCTGGCCCCTGCTCACCATCTCCTGTCTCTTGCACAGCAGCACAAGGCCTCTGAGCGCCAGCCCGTGCATCACCCGCCAGTGACTCCGCAGGTAGCTCCAGAAGAGAATCAGCAAGTCGTCCTCCTCTGTGCAAAGGTCACTGCAGGCCAGCAGCTGAAGCACAGCACAGAGAAAGCGGTGAGGTCGGCAGGACTCCCGGCCTCAGGCAGCGCCCGATCCCACCAACAGCTCCGGGCGAGGGCACCAGGCCCGGCCCAAAGGCAGCCGTCAGCGCCGACAGCCCCTGGCACCCCACTCCCTGCCCTGGGCCTCAGGCCGCACCGCGCACAGCCCTCGCCTGCTCCTCCGCTCCTCTCCAGCCCCGAGAGGCACCGCCTGCCATCAGGCTCACCTCCACCAGGAAAGCCATGGCAGGCATCTCCCAGTGGGCCGCGCCACGTTTCAGCAGCGCTGTCAGCCATTGGAAGAGGAAGAGACGCAGCTGTCTTGGGCTCTTCCTCATCTCTCTGGCAGAGGCAAGAAGGCACTGTCACTTCTGAGCAGCCAGGCAAACACCTCGTCTGTGATTGTGAGCCCATCCCTCTAGCCAGGGCTCGCAGAGCCCCGCAGCCATGGAGCGGCAGCTCCCTTGGCTGCTCTACTCGGCCAGCCCGCCGTCACAAGGCCTCAAGCTGCAGCCCCGTGGGGCTCTGCGGGGCAGCCTGTGTGCAAGGGAGAAATGCTGGGGCAGAGCAGGGACAAGGGGGTTCTCACCTGGCCAGCAAACCCACTCCCCTGTGGCAGGTCTCCGCGCTGAGGAGCGTGTCCCAGGCGCCCTTCCTCGCCATGGCCAGCACCTGACTCTCGTAGCCGGCACGGCACAGCAGTGCTTTCATGGTCTGCACTGCCAACCTGCGTGCACAGCAAAGGCCGCGTCACCCTGGCACCCCTGGCCCTGCCGCCACCTCCACAGCACACACAGCAGGGCTGGCATGGAGCACCTCACGGGGCTGCCGGGAGCAGACTCTTCCCCTTGCCGTTCCCCCCAGCACATCTCAGCCTCCTCCGGCGTCAGCTCTGCGCAGAAGGAAATCTGGAAGAGCAGCGCCAGGAAGAGCTTGGGGAAGAACACCTCCAGCACGTGCTGGCAGCTGGGCTGCTGCAGCATCTCATGGAGCACTCTCGTTGCCTGCAGAAGAAGCCCAGAGACAGCTCTCGCTGCTGAGACGTGCCTGTTGCGCTGCCCGAGCTTGGCGGTGAGCCTCACACACTGCCCTGAGCCTTGGGACAAGCAGGAGTGCCTGCCCGGCCTGTGTGGCCAGAGCAAAGGCACGGAAGCTCTTTGGGCCATGGCCACAACAAGCCCTGCCAGCCATGGACCTGTCGCGCCGTGGACATGGACCCCATGGACCTGGTGCCCCATGGACCTGGGGCTTCTTGCTGGACGGGCAAGGCCAGGGCAGCTCTAGGGGAGAGCGAGGCTACGTCCACAAACTCACGGCCAGGGAAACGATGACTCTGTCGTCCCCATCCAACGTGCATGTCTCGTCCACCGGCCAATCCTGCAGGACACTGAGCAGCTCCTGCAGCACCCTCTCGGCAGCTCCGTGCTTCGACAGCAGCATCCTCCACATGGCTGCGGCAGCGCTGCAGGCCCACAGCTCTCGCTCAGCGGGTGCTGCAGCCGCAGCACTGTGGCCTGGGCAGCCGCAGAGGGCCTGGGCTGGCCGCCAGCCCTGCCTCTGCCCACTGCCCCTTGCCCGCAGCACCCTGGGGGCTCTGCCCCACCCCGCAGCCCATGGCCAAGCTCCAGTCCCTTGTGGGGCACGCAGGCAGCCAGGCGACCAGGCTCTGGGGCTGAAGGCCGGCACACTTGCTCAGCTTGCGCTGCTGCAGCCCGGCCTGACGCACCGGGGCTGGCACACGGGGACAACAGCAGGGCCCAGCCCCTCACGAGAGGCCGGAAAATCTCCACCTGCCCCGCAGCCCGCAGGGCACGAGCTCTCCAGGCTGCTGGCCCCCGAGCTCTCAAGGCAAGCGGGCCCCTACCTGTCGCATGAGGGGGAAGACTGCAAGAGGCTCACGACCACCTCCTCTGGACATGCACAGGTCAGCAGCAGAAGAGCCCTGTCCAGGCTGCGCCGCGCAGACACCTCTGTGATGAGCAGCACGTTGCTCCACATGCCCCTCACCACCTTCGGCACCTGGAGGCCACACGACTCAGAGTGGGGCTGCTGTCAGAGTGGCAGCAATTTGCCCAGCTCCCTCCAAGACCGGCTGCCCTTGCCCCCGCTCTGTGCTGGCCTCAGAGGGGGTGGCGGGCCTGCCAGGCCTGGAGTCAGGGCAAAAACAAGCCCCCGGAGGCCTCGAGCCCCGGCCACGCCACCTGCAGGCTACTTACATGCTCCAAAAGGCAGGCATCGTCCGCCACAAGAGCATCCAGCATGTGAGCGGCTGCCTGCGTGTCATAGGTGCTGCAGGCTCTCATGCCGCTGAGGGCTGCGAGGATGAGGTCTGTCTTCTCAGAGGGCTGAAGGTATTTCCCAAACATCTGCGGGACAAAGCAGGGCAGCCAAGAGACATACGTCACACCGAGTGCCGTGGCAGCAGTGCTTGGCTGAGCAGCGAGTGATCCTGGCGAGAGATGCGCGGGGCACTGCTGGCACAGCCACCCGCGGAGAGTCAGGAGCAGGGGCAGGAAGCAGCGGCTCTGCAGGGCTGGCCGGTGGCACTGGGCAGGAGGTGGACGGTTGGGGTCCGGGTCCCCGTGCACTGGCGCTGCCCGCACACAGTGCGAGCCCTCTCCCCAGTGACCGCAAGGCCCCCTCAGCCCCACCCGCTAGCCATCCCTCTCTTCGCTCAAGTCACACCACGGCCACCAGTGCCAACCAGGGAGGCGCTCCTTACCGTGCTGATCTCACTGGCCTCCTTGGGCTCCAAAAGCCAGAAGGTGTTGGCAGCTTCCCAGGCCTTTTGGAGCTCTAGGTACTCGGGGCTATCCTGCAACAGCCTCCTGCCTGCACAGCAGGGGAAAGGCAGGGCCGTCAGCACCAAGGCTGCAGAGGTGGAGGTGGCCCACTGAAGGTGCCAGGGAGAACTCTGCCCTGGCAGACCAAGAGGACAGGCCAGAAATGGCTGGGCAGCAGGACTCGCAGGGAGGGAGGGCCTGGGCCTATGGTAAGGTGGGGGAAGGGGAAACGGCTTGCAAGAATAGAGAAAGGCACAGCGCCTCTGATGGGCCATTCTGCTGTGAAGCAAGACAGGAGGCCTGGGAGCAGCAGGTGCTGCTGAAGGCTTTGCAGGCCACTGCTCAGCGGGAGCTGGATGAGTGGCTGCTGTGTGGGGCCCCGTGTGTGGAAGGAGCCAGCCCAGTGCAGCTTCTTACTCTCTTCCTGCAGGATGAATCTGTAGAGGTGGCAAAGAGCCTCCGCTGCGCCGTGACTGCTCCCCTGCTCCTTGTAGGCGCAGCACAGGGTGAGCTGCCCCACCAGCTGCCCCAGGATCAGGAAACACTTGGGTCTGTGGCAGGCAGAGCTGGCCCTGCTTCCTTCCAAGCGGCAGCGGGCCTGCAGGAGGCAGGCGGCGCTGGCACCACGGCTCAGGGGCACCAGTGGGCACCAAAGCCCTGAACCCACGCTCCAAGCAGGGCTGCCTCCCGCCTCAGCCAGAGCTTTGGTGGCCCCTGCTGAGCCAGGCTCCTGCTGGGGGCCCATGGCATGCGCCCAGGGCAGGCACAGCTGGCTCCTGAGAGAGCAGGGACTGCAGTGCGACACCCAAAGAGGCAGGCCAAGATCTCCGCTTCAGGGCAGGGTCTTGCTGAGGGTCTTAACCTCTGCCCAGGCTTCCCGCGCAGGGAGCCCGGAGCTGCAGGCCACTCGGGGCCACTGACAAGGGCTGATGGGGTGGCTGGAGGCTGCCTGCACCACAGGCTCCTTACCGGCAGCAAGGAAGAGCTCGTCAGGAGACCAGCCAGCCGGGCAATGCGGCCTATGGCCCTCTCACGCACAGCTGCTTGCTGGGACTCGGTGAAGGGCAGCAGGACCTGGGAGGAGAGAAGCTGCTGGTCTGCTCCAAGGGAGGCAGCTCTGCTTAATGCCTGGCCACGTTTGTGCTTCGGCTCCTCGGAGCACGAGCCAAGCCTGGGAGTGGGGGTCTTGCGTCCAGAGTCGCTGGCATGCGTGGGGCAAAGCCCCCCGACGGGCCTGCTGTGGCCACACTGAGAGCTGGAGCCCATGCCTACGGCAGCCCCTGCTCCTTTCCAAACCTGGCCCTCCGGGGCCTCCCCAGCACCTCCCTGCCGCTGGCCGCTCGCGCCTCTGGCCCAGCAGCAACAAAGGCGCACCAACAAAGCTTGCGGGCTGGCAAGGGCAGGTCCCGGGGGCCGCTGCCTTCCTCAGCCCCGGGGAGGAAAGCACAAGGGATGGGGGGGCCGAGAGGGGGCAGGGCCAGCTGCCGGCTGTGGGGGGGCCGAGGAAGGAGGCTGCAACTGCTCGCCCTGCTTGGCGCCGGGAAGGCTCGCGGCAGTGCTGGCCTCGAGGGGCAGAGGGCGGGGCTTTCCCCTGCCGCTGCAGGAAAGGGGCGGGAGGGAGGCATGCTGACTGCAGCCAGGAGGCACTGGGCTCACAGAACAGCGCCATGGGCAACGCTGCTCCCGCGACGGAGCCGGTCCCCTCCCCGCAGCCTGCTCTCTGCAGCTGCTGCTGGGCGAGGGCGGTCCACCTGAGGGGGGAACTTCCCTTTGGGCTGAGGCACTGGTGGTGGGAAGCCCGCTCTTGGCAAATACCAGACCTGCAAGATGTTCTGCATCTCTAGGAGGCCGGAGGCAGGGCAGCTGAGGGCCAGCACCTGCAGCATGCTGTCCATGGCGTCCAGGGCCTGCAAGGGGGACGGACACAGGGTTGAGCTGCTTCTTCGTTGGTGCCCCTTACCTGCCGGAGAGGGGCTTGAATTCCTCTTGCCTGAGGGGCACACCTATGGTCCTGCGGAGCCCAGCGAGGGGCCCCAGGGCAGGGGAGCTGCTGCCGAGGGCCCAGCCTGGCGGCACTGCCCGTGGCCCTGCCCAGCGCAAAGAAGGCAAAGAAGGGATGGGGGTGGGAAAGGCAAGCTGGGATCGTGCCCTGGCTTGCAGCTTACGCTTGTCTCTCAGCGCGGGGTAGCCAGGGAGCAGCCCCCACAGCCTGCCGGGCCACCCTCCGCCATCCAGCGCATACCTTGGAGTAGAGGGCAGCATCCAGGCTCTGCAGGTCCTCGCTGGGAGGCAGGCAGAAGATGCTGCAGAAGCAGGCATGCAGCAGGCTCTTCCTTCTGCTCTCCGGAACCAGCCCGACTTTGCTGCAAGGACAGAGAGGGGCCTTTCCGTCCCTGGCGCCCGCACCAGTACCTGGACGCCCTGGGAAGGTGGACGCAGACCTGGGGCAGGGAGACTCCCGGGTGATAGCCGCACTAGGTGGGGGAGCCCTACGGGCAGCCACGTCTTCCCCCAGCAGGCAGCCCAGGGACAGAGGACCCTCCTGGCAGCTGGGGCCCCAGGCCCTCTCCAGGGCCTGCCTCACCCTTTGGGGGAAAGCCCAGGAGACGCACGGTAGCCCCAGGGCCCTCTCTGCCCTCCCGTCTCCACCACGGTCGGGCCCGGCGCAGGCCCAGCCGACGGCACTGGCAGACGCCTGCAGGACGGCGGATGGCTCCCCGCTAGCCCTGGGGCCATCGGGGCCACCTGGGGCCACGCAGGCCCTGGCCAGGCCAGCGGCTCGGGCAGCTACCTCATGGCGCTGATGGCCAGCATGACTTGCTGCCGCACGGCGGTGCCCAGGTGGTCGGTGGGCTCCTCTTGCAGCAGCACCTGGAGAGCACAAGCAGAAGGGGCCTCGGGAGGTGCCGGGGGCCAGCGATCAGGCTGCAGGGCTGGCAGAGCCCAGGTGCCCCCTGCCAGCACGGACCCCCCGGGCGGCCCCCTGGCTGCCCAGGGCCCCGCTCGCCCGGCTCCGCAGTGCCTCCTGCAGCCCCACGCTGGCCAGGGCTGCGCCCCCAGCCGGGGCCCCCCAGCTGCCACGCTCAGACCCCCGCCTCCGGCCCTCAGCGGTGGGCCCGCGCCCCCCGCTCCCGCCCTGCTGCAGGGCCCCCTCCCCTCACCTCCAGGGACTCTGCCAGGTCCAGGCTGCACGGGCACAGCTCCTGCCGCAGTGCCGCGCTGGAGCTGGCCGCGGTGCAGAGGCTGCAGACGCAGGCCAGGAACCTCAGCTTCTCGGCCTCGGCCTGCTGCCGGGAGCAGAGAGCAGCGGAGAGCGTCAGAGGGGCAGAGGCCCGGCCAGCAGCCCGGGCGGCGCAGGGCCCGCAGCCAGGTGTGGGGCGCCGGGGGCAGCCGCCCGCGGCCAGCAGCCCTGCGGGTGCCGAGCAGGGCGCAGCCCCGGCCGCCGCGGGGAGAGGCGGGCGCAGCCCAGAGGCCGTGGCGCCCCTCACCTGTCCGCGGTGCCGCAGGAAGGCGCGCAGGCGCTCCAGGGCTCGGGCCTCCTCGCTGGGCAGAGCCGGGCCGGGCACTGAGGGAGACAGAGAGCAGGGCGAGGTGCAGGGCGGCCGGGCTCGGGGCGGAGAGCGCCGAGCCCCGGCCCCAGCGCCCGCCGCTGCCCGGCACAGCGAGCCCAGCCGGGCGGGCCGCTGGGGCGCAGAGGCCCCATGCGGCCGGGCTCGGGGCGGCCGGCAGGCGCCCGGCGGCCGGGGGCAGCACCGGAGCCAGCGCGGGGGAAAGGTGCGAGCGCGCCCGGCGGGAAGGGGCTGGCGACGGGCAGGTGGGAGCCGGACAGCGCAGGGCGGGCTGGCGGCCCCGGCCGGCCCAGCGTCGGGGGCCGCGTGCTCACCCGTCGGCAGCGCCGGGGGCGCGTGGCCCTGCCGGGGCTCCAGCTGGCGACGGCCCTCGGCCGGGGCCCCGTCCTCCTCGTCCTCGGCCTCCCAGGCCGTCCTGGGGCGGCTGGGGGGTCTCCGCGCCATGGCAGGCGAGGCGGCAGAGGCTGCGCGAGGCTGCCCGGGGGCGGCAGGGAGAGTGCGGGGTGTGCTCGGGAGGCTCCTGGACCAGCCCGCGTGCTCCCGCCCGCTCCCGTCACCGGCCAGCCGGACACTGCGGGGCCGAGGCCTCCGGCGCCGGGCGAGGCCGCGGGCTGTCACAGGAGCGCGGTCACAAAGGGCCCCCACTGTCACCCTGGGGCGGGCTGGCCCCGGCCCCGGCCCCGGCCTGGGCAGGGGCAGGCCGGGTCCCCTCGGGGGTGCCGGGCCGGCTCGCCCCCTGCCACACCTCTCTCTGTCCTCGGGGCGCCCGGCCCCCGTGGCGCCTGGGGCCCTCCGGGCCGCTCCCCTCCTCTTCTTGTCCCCGCCACCGCTGCTCCCGACCCCGTCCTCAGCCAGCCCAGCAAGCGCCCCGCGGGGACACCCCGGCACCGCGGGGAAGGGCACCAGCCCCGAAGGGCACCTCTCCTCCCCGGGCACCCTGGCGGCTGCTCCATCACCCCCGCCAGCCACCCCTGCGGGGCACAGACAAACCCAGGCGTCTGCACTGGCGGCCTGGGTTCCCTGGGGCCATCACGCACCCTCCCGAACGGCGACACCCGACAAGCGTCCTGGTGGGGTCCCCCATCTACCTTAGCGTGCGGGGTGGGTGGTTGTTTGCCCCCTGGGGCCCACCACCAGGCTCTTGGTGCGCTGCCCCCCACCCCGAGCTGCCCGGGGGCCGGGCTGGGGCTGGCTTGGCCTCTGGCAGCAGCATCGGTGCCCAGCGGCCGGAGGAGGTGTCCCCACGAAGCGGCGTGGGGCGCGCTGCTGGCAGCAGGGGCTGGGCCAGTGGGCGCCCAGAGCCGAGCCCTGGCAGGGCAGCTTGAGGCCACGGGCTCAGCCCCTCCTGCTGCCCCTCCACAAGGGTCCAGGGCCTCACCTGGGGCTGCCTTTCTCCCCAGCGCCTGTCACGTCCAGGCGCCCTTCGCCGGCCTCCCGCCGTCGCCTTGTGTGGGTTTCTGCTGCGCGCCAGGGCCTCCCCGTGCTGCCCTGGTAGGGACCCGCCTCCCTGGCCCCAGGGACAGCGGCCACCCAGGGCTGTGCTGGCCCCCGTCTCCCTGCCGTGGGGGGATCAGGGTCACCAAGGGGCACCTAGACGTCCCCCGGGGTCCACCATAAAGCACACAGAGGTCCCTCTGGTGCCTCCAAAGCCACACGGAGGCCCCGACGATGCACCAAAAGCCACGTGGAGGCCCCAGGACTGCACAAGGAAGGATCTGGCACAGCCCAAAAGGCACCCTGAGGCCTTGCTGCCTTTCTGCCTGTGAGCGGGTACAGAGCAGCGGCTGAGCAGCCTCGGTCCCTTCCCTTGGGCTACTTGGTAGCGGGCACCAAGGAGGACCTCGCGTCGGTGGGCTGCTCCTGCTCTTTCTGCAAAGGACTGAACTTCGCCATCCCCACCGGCCTGCCCGCTTCCCTGGCAGCCAAGCGCTTTGTGGTCACGTTTGCATTCGCGTTCGTGTTGCATTAATTTTGCTGCCTGCTGGGGGGCTTTGCAGAGGGCAGAGCCAGGCCAGGAGAACAGCTTCTTCTGGTGGCTGCTCGCAAACGACACCCTTCCCCTGCCCACAGATGGCTTTGGCATGGGTCCGGCAGCTGGGGGGAGAGAGCAGCGTTCAGGGACGAGGGCTGTGGCACCCCAGCTTTGTATCAGGAAAGGTCCTGAGAGAAACTTCCCTCGGAGGTGCAAACAGAACTGGATCCACACGGCTCCTGGAATTGGCAAGAACTGATACCGGCTTAAAGCACAACACGAGCTGTTCAGTGCTGGCGTTGAGAGGACCGGGTATTTGCAGGAGCTCTAGGTGCAAAGAAACTTGGACATGTCTTTCCCAATTCCCTTGGCTTCTTGCCGATGAAACTAGACAGATTAATGCAAGGCCTGTAAGTCGCAAAGAAAGCAGAGTTTAAGCGCTGGCTGCTGCCTCTGAGAAGTTCTGCGTGTTTTGCGGAGCGATTCTGTTACTCAAGTGCAAGTCTGCAAGGAAGAGGGGTAGCTCTTGTCCGCCGCGTTCAGCTGCAGGAAGCTGGTGCATTAGCTAAGCGGAGAGTGCTGGTCCTGATGCAGCCTCAGTCGCAGCACTCAGGAGAGCAGCTCAGTGTCTGACTTGAGAGATGAGAGCGAATCAGTCTGGAGCCCTGGGCAGTAGACTGGGAAAGAGTGCAGCAGCCCAGCAGGACGACCCAGCTAGGGACTGAGGAAGCGCTGAGCTT
Organism: Struthio camelus; assembly: GCF_040807025.1. NCBI lineage: Eukaryota > Metazoa > Chordata > Aves > Struthioniformes > Struthionidae > Struthio > Struthio camelus. The sequence continues at coordinate 22,260 of NW_027182771.1, read as the reverse complement.
CCCTTTGCACACCAAGGGCTGTGAGTGCCTGTGGCCAGGCGCCGCAGGACGTGCCCATGCCAGCACCACGGCATCAGAGGCCAGAGCTCTGCACAGACACTAGAGGCTCCAGCCCCTCCACAACGGGGGCTCTTCAGGCCTCGTGACTGCAAAAGCCAGGCAGAGGAAGGTCTTCTCAATGGGGATGAATCTGTGGCGGGAGGGTGTCAAGAGGCTGGAGGCAGACTGTGCCCAGTGGTGCCCAGGGACAGGCTGCGAGGCACCGGGCAAAAAGTGAGGGAGGTCTGAGCCCCCAGGTGGTGGAGGAGTGGCTGTGCCCTGTGTGTCCTAAGTGGAGGTCCCGGAAGGGATCCCTTGCTGCTTGCTGGAGGCCCGGGGATGCCAGGAGCATGCGCTAGGCCCCCATGAGCGAGGTGGTGGGTGGTGGTGGTTGGGGGGGAGGGGGGGGGCGGTTGTTGTTGGCCCTGTGCGATGGGTGCAGGCGGCTGGTGCTGCAGAGGCAGCAGCTGCAGCATGCTCTGCCCAGGGCAACGGCCAGCAGGCTGAAAGAAGCAGGAGCACGGGCACAAGGACGAGAGAGCAGAGAAGAAACGCAAGGTGTGGAAGAGAGCGAGAGGCTTTTCTCTGCCTGCCCACGCAATCCCAGCTGCAGCGTGGCTCCGGGGGTGCCGGGAGATGAAAGGGGCTGCTGCGAGCGCTGCTGTCTGGGTCCTTAGGGAGGAGGCTGCTCTGGGAGAGGGGAGCGCGATCCCAGTGTCCAGTCCAACCTCCAGGGAGCAGGAAGCCTTGGCAGGACCCGAAGGGTCATGTGCCTCTTGCCAGGCCTTGTTGTGCCGCCAGGAGGCGGGCCTTGGTCTGGGCCTTGGAGGGGGAAGCGGAGACCTGCTGAGCAGCTGGGCTGAAATCCACTGGGAGGTGAACACCCAGGAACTGCCGCAGGAGTTCTTAGCACAAGCTGGAGCAGTGCAGCGAGGCTTGAGTTGGTGGAGAAGAGGCCAAATGCAGCCAGCCAGGTCTCAGGCCCCTGAGGCCCCTGGCATGGCTCTTGCAGGAGCTGGGCCAAACACCCTCCGCTGCCCTGGGGACAGGCTGCTGGGATGGGTGCAGCTGTGGTAGCTGCTGCAAGGTGCTCTGCTGGCTGGAGGCCAACCCTGCCTTGATGAGAAAGTCCGGGGGCACCTGTGCCACGTGCACCCGCAGGAGGGCAGGCACCAGAGAGCAGAGAAGCAGAGGAAGGGGTTTGGCACCGCCTTGGCCTTTGTGGAAGCTGCTGGTGAGCGCAGGCCTCGGTGCTTGGCCTGCTGCCCCCAGGGGAGCAGCAGGGGAGCGCAAAGTGCTTGGGCCAAGGATGCTTCAGGAGGACTAAAAACCACTGCAGGCAGCCCAAAGGGAGGAGCGCCCTGTGCCCCCCCAGGCCTCTGGCTTTGGCAACTGCTACAAGCAGCTCTAAGGCTGAGGTTGGTGTTGGGTGGTGGGGGAGTGAGATTTTGCTCTGGCCGCCTCACAGGATGACAGAGTGGTTGCGGTTGGAAGGGGGTCTCTGGAGCTCCTGCAGTCTAAGCCGCCTTCTCGAGCAGGGCCAGCTAGGGCAGGTTGCTCTAGTGCGCTGCCTGCTGGGGGGCTTTGCAGAGGGCAGAGCCAGGCCAGGAGAACAGCTTCTTCTGGTGGCTGCTCGCAAACGACACCCTTCCCCTGCCCACAGATGGCTTTGGCATGGGTCCGGCAGCTGGGGGGAGAGAGCAGCGTTCAGGGACGAGGGCTGTGGCACCCCAGCTTTGTATCAGGAAAGGTCAGCCCAGTCCCCACAGCGGGAGTACAGCTCTCTCTGAGCTCCAGGGTGGGCCAGCCCTGGGGGAAATCTCCAGTCTCGTCCAACCCTGCTGCTGTCGCCAGCCCCACCACACCCATGCCAAGGTTCTTTGACGACCTAGGGCCCGTTGTTGCTGGTGTGAGCAGGCGCCTGATGCTTGGCTTGCTGCCCCCGGGGCGGGGGAGCAGGGGACCAGCAGGGCCAGCAGGGCCAAGGATGCTTAGAAGGAGGAAAGCAAAGCATTGCAGGGCCCCCAGAAAAGAGAAGTCCCCTGTGCCCCACAGGCCTCTGGCTTTGGCACCTGCGACCAGCCTGGAGTGTGTGGCTGAGGTTGGGGTTCGGTGCTAGAGGTGTGAGATTTTGCCCTGGCAAAATCTCACAGGGGCACAGAGCGGCTGCGGTTGTGGTTGGAAGGGGTCTCTGGAGCTCCTCTAGGTTCAGCCTCCTTCTCCACCGATTGGTTTGCGCAAAGACAAGACACTGGCACGTGGCGAAGAGACTGTGGGCGGCTTCTTTTGGAAAAACCCAGCAGACGGTGGGCTGGCGGCACAAGCCTGGCACGGGCTGGGCCTGAGGGCTGCAGCTGTCCTGCGGGCAGGGAGAGAGGCCAGCAACGCCCCCACCCACAACTTGCCCCCACACGCCGGTGGTCCTTCGGGGGAGAGCAGCCCGGCATCAGGAGGCAGCCGAGCTCTAGCAGCAAACGCAGCCACCTCGCAGAGGCCAGTGCCACCTCTGCCACGCTCTCCTCAGCTGCCAGCCCAGGCCTTCGTGGCCGCCTCCAGACGCAGACGTCTTCCCTGGAGCTCTCAGGAGCAGGATGGTTTGCGTGGCCAGGGAACAGATGGACGGGCTGACGTCCTCCTCCAAGCCTTGAAGCGCTGAGAGAAAGAGCCAGAGCAGAGATCAAGCCCCCATATCTGCACAGACCCCAGGCAGCCCTTCCTGGGGACGACATGGCCTGTCCCACCCACCTCTTCCCACAGACAGGAGGCAGCAGAAGGGACACATGGATCAGCTGGGACTTGCTGGCCAGGAATGTCCCAAAGGCCCCTGAAATCTTCTCGCGACTCTACCCGCACCGCCTCTGAGCCGCACGGGGAGCAGAGCCCTCCTGGCCTGCGCCAGGCATTGCAGCTCACTGCCCAGCCTCTGTCTTCCTCCCCGCCAGCCCTGCCTCACACCCTGCTGCCCTCACTCACCCTCGCAGATGTCCTCCACCACCTTCTTGCTCTGGCCCCTCATGCTCTGCCCGACGAGCCCTAGGCACACGCACAGCCCCTCACCAATCCTGCTCCCCACACCACCCTTCCCCCAGGGCTAGCGCTAAGCTGCCCCAGTGCAGAGAGGGTCCGCAGGGCTTGGAGCTCACCAAGGAACCGCACAGCCATCTCTCGCAAGCACTCCTGGGGGCTCTCCAAGTACAGCAGGCTCTGGCGCAGGTATTCTTCCGATCTTCTCCTGCCCCTCGCCAGCTGGGCAGAGCACAAGGCCACAGGCTGGGCGCACACCCTCCCCACCCAGCCAGCCACTCCCTCCACCCACCACTCGCTTTAGCATCCCAGGGCTCAGTGAGGGCACAGCAACCTAGAGAAGAGCCCGTTGGGGCAGTGTGCTGGACAAGGGCGGCCGGAGTGCTGCCCCAGGCTGGCACCTCTGGGCACCAGCCGTGGCGAGGCACACGGCTGCCTGCCCCCCCCACTCCCCCCCCCCACACACACACCCTGGCCATGCAGGGGCACAGGCCTTGCCCAGGCTGCCTCTGGGGGCTTTGGGGGCCATCCTTACCAGGCACTCGCCGATCCTCCAGCTCTGCGCTGTCTCAGCCAGCTGCCTCAGCTGCTCCCACCTCAGGAACTTGGCAGCACCAAGCAGGGCTTCCTGAGAGGCCTGCACAGCAGCACAGACCTGCTGATGCCACCGCAGCCCAGCGCACAACCCCCACCGTGCCCCTCCTCTTGGCAAGGCCTCCTCGGGGCCTTTCCTCGCCCACAATGGCAAGAGGGAGCAGCTGGCAACTGCCTCTGCCAGCATGTTCCGTGCCCCGGGCAGACATGTGGGGCAACCACCCCCGCAGGTGTATGGTGCTGCAGGTGGAGGCATGGCAGGAAGACGAAGGCACTGCTGCGCCTGGTGCAAACAGCAAGGGGGCGCTCTGCAGCCTCAGCACCTGGCACCTCCAGCCCACCCACCTTCAAAGGCTCCCACTGCCAGCAGCCCTTGCTCCTCATGCTCACGCCCACTCACAGGGCGTCCGCATCGCCCTCCTCCAACGACCCGTCCCGTTACACATCCATACCTGGGCCACACGGGGGATCTCGTCATGCCAGTGGAAGAGCAGAGGCAGCAGGCTCCTGTGCACTTGCTTCTTCAGGGCCTGTGTTTTGGTGCCCACCACAGCCTCCATCACCTCTTGGAAGAGGCGGATGGAGAGCTCTCGCACGCAGGCCGGCTCCTGGCGGGAAGGGAAAGGGGGCACCTCAGCACTGCCTGCTCCAAGCCCACAGTCAGCACAGGGGTCAGTGGGGCTGATGGCGAGATGAAGGTTTCGGACCCTCCCTCCGCACCAGTGAGCTGTGGGCCTCGTCTGCACCCACTGCAAAATGGCCCCCGGCCCAGGCCGGGCGATGCAGCGTGCTTCTGTACCATGCTGCGGCCAGGGAGAGCGGAGCTGGCGGAGAAGCCTGCGCCTGGAAGGGCTCCTCTCGCCCTGGCCACGCTCCCCGCATCACCCCTGGCCAAGGCCCAACAGAGCTGCTCCAGGATGGCCCTCCACAGCGGCTCCTGGGGCTGTGGGGACGTTGGCGTTACTGAGGGCCTATCTGCAGGCATGGGCAGCAGCAGGACTTCAGGCTTCCCTCAGCTCGGCCTGCCTGGCCCTCCTGGAGAGCCTTTCTTCATCGCCCAGGCGCTCGAGCTGTGCTGCCAGCTCTAGAGGCCGGCAGAAGGAGGCAGCCACAGGGCACGGCTGCAGGGGCCAAGCACAATACCCTGCAGCTGAGGCTAGACAAGGGGCTGCTTCAACACAGTCCTGCAGGCCAGCGCACCACGGGCAGCACAGCGCAATGACCCCAAAAGCCACTGGGCAAAAACGTTCCTGGCAGCACCCAGGGCCCCTGCTGGCCAGCACAAATTCCCATGCCGCGGGTACACACACACACACGGCAACACACCACAGCCCGCAGCCCGCACACAGCCTCACCGACACGCCAACAGGGCCCCCGCCTCTCCCCCCAGCCTTACCTCATCAAAGAGAGGCAGCAGCTTCTCGGCCAGCAGCGGAGCAAAGTGGGCCACCACCTGCTTCTCCATGACGTGGACCACGTTGCTGAGCACCAGCAGGGCCTTTGCGCTGATGTCTCTGTCCACGTCCTGCAGGTGCCCCACCAGCAGGGGCCACAGGTACTGCATTCTTCTGGCCTGGGGGAAACACAACCTCGGTGCCTGAAGAAAGAACCCACTGCCCTGGCAAAAAGGCTCACCTTCTTACACACCAGCTTCCCCCCTGCCTTTCCAGACGCGGCCATGGCGATGACTGCGGCAACCTGCTGCCTGGCAGCCTTTACCGGCACAGCCACGGGCCTGGGCAGGGCTGGGGCAGAGCGAGGCAGGAGAGGGCAGCACCGGCTCCTCTGCACCTCACCCCTCGCCCTCTTCTCCGCCACACTTGAACGGGCAGCGGGTTTAGTAACCCACGCTGCCTGCAAAGCTGCCCGGGCCACGGGCTGTCCCAGCCCTAGCAGGCGCCTTTCCTGGCAGGGCTCGCTGCCCCATTGCCAAGGCCCTGCCGACACCCCCGGCTTGTGCACAGAGGCTGTGACGCAGTGCAACACCCCAAGGCGGCACTCGGCCCGCGGCGGCCCCTGCGTGGTGGGGGCTGCAGCCTGGCGGCCCGGAAGCTGCCTGCGGCATCAGCCTGGCCCTGTGCTCAGGCTCCAACAGGGCAGCAGCTCCCACAGCTCCTGAGGCCCACCAAAGTCCCAGCTACCCTGTTGCCCAGCACCCCACCGCCCAGCCCCTCGCTGCCTGCGCACCGTCACCCGGCTGGCCCCTGCTCACCATCTCCTGTCTCTTGCACAGCAGCACAAGGCCTCTGAGCGCCAGCCCGTGCATCACCCGCCAGTGACTCCGCAGGTAGCTCCAGAAGAGAATCAGCAAGTCGTCCTCCTCTGTGCAAAGGTCACTGCAGGCCAGCAGCTGAAGCACAGCACAGAGAAAGCGGTGAGGTCGGCAGGACTCCCGGCCTCAGGCAGCGCCCGATCCCACCAACAGCTCCGGGCGAGGGCACCAGGCCCGGCCCAAAGGCAGCCGTCAGCGCCGACAGCCCCTGGCACCCCACTCCCTGCCCTGGGCCTCAGGCCGCACCGCGCACAGCCCTCGCCTGCTCCTCCGCTCCTCTCCAGCCCCGAGAGGCACCGCCTGCCATCAGGCTCACCTCCACCAGGAAAGCCATGGCAGGCATCTCCCAGTGGGCCGCGCCACGTTTCAGCAGCGCTGTCAGCCATTGGAAGAGGAAGAGACGCAGCTGTCTTGGGCTCTTCCTCATCTCTCTGGCAGAGGCAAGAAGGCACTGTCACTTCTGAGCAGCCAGGCAAACACCTCGTCTGTGATTGTGAGCCCATCCCTCTAGCCAGGGCTCGCAGAGCCCCGCAGCCATGGAGCGGCAGCTCCCTTGGCTGCTCTACTCGGCCAGCCCGCCGTCACAAGGCCTCAAGCTGCAGCCCCGTGGGGCTCTGCGGGGCAGCCTGTGTGCAAGGGAGAAATGCTGGGGCAGAGCAGGGACAAGGGGGTTCTCACCTGGCCAGCAAACCCACTCCCCTGTGGCAGGTCTCCGCGCTGAGGAGCGTGTCCCAGGCGCCCTTCCTCGCCATGGCCAGCACCTGACTCTCGTAGCCGGCACGGCACAGCAGTGCTTTCATGGTCTGCACTGCCAACCTGCGTGCACAGCAAAGGCCGCGTCACCCTGGCACCCCTGGCCCTGCCGCCACCTCCACAGCACACACAGCAGGGCTGGCATGGAGCACCTCACGGGGCTGCCGGGAGCAGACTCTTCCCCTTGCCGTTCCCCCCAGCACATCTCAGCCTCCTCCGGCGTCAGCTCTGCGCAGAAGGAAATCTGGAAGAGCAGCGCCAGGAAGAGCTTGGGGAAGAACACCTCCAGCACGTGCTGGCAGCTGGGCTGCTGCAGCATCTCATGGAGCACTCTCGTTGCCTGCAGAAGAAGCCCAGAGACAGCTCTCGCTGCTGAGACGTGCCTGTTGCGCTGCCCGAGCTTGGCGGTGAGCCTCACACACTGCCCTGAGCCTTGGGACAAGCAGGAGTGCCTGCCCGGCCTGTGTGGCCAGAGCAAAGGCACGGAAGCTCTTTGGGCCATGGCCACAACAAGCCCTGCCAGCCATGGACCTGTCGCGCCGTGGACATGGACCCCATGGACCTGGTGCCCCATGGACCTGGGGCTTCTTGCTGGACGGGCAAGGCCAGGGCAGCTCTAGGGGAGAGCGAGGCTACGTCCACAAACTCACGGCCAGGGAAACGATGACTCTGTCGTCCCCATCCAACGTGCACGTCTCGTCCACCGGCCAATCCTGCAGGACACTGAGCAGCTCCTGCAGCACCCTCTCGGCAGCTCCGCGCTTCGACAGCAGCATCCTCCACATGGCTGCGGCAGCGCTGCAGGCCCACAGCTCTCGCTCAGCGGGTGCTGCAGCCGCAGCACTGTGGCCTGGGCAGCCGCAGAGGGCCTGGGCTGGCCGCCAGCCCTGCCTCTGCCCACTGCCCCTTGCCCGCAGCACCCTGGGGGCTCTGCCCCACCCCGCAGCCCATGGCCAAGCTCCAGTCCCTTGTGGGGCACGCAGGCAGCCAGGCGACCAGGCTCTGGGGCTGAAGGCCGGCACACTTGCTCAGCTTGCGCTGCTGCAGCCCGGCCTGACGCACCGGGGCTGGCACACGGGGACAACAGCAGGGCCCAGCCCCTCACGAGAGGCCGGAAAATCTCCACCTGCCCCGCAGCCCGCAGGGCACGAGCTCTCCAGGCTGCTGGCCCCCGAGCTCTCAAGGCAAGCGGGCCCCTACCTGTCGCATGAGGGGGAAGACTGCAAGAGGCTCACGACCACCTCCTCTGGACATGCACAGGTCAGCAGCAGAAGAGCCCTGTCCAGGCTGCGCCGCGCAGACACCTCTGTGATGAGCAGCACGTTGCTCCACATGCCCCTCACCACCTTCGGCACCTGGAGGGCACACGACTCAGAGTGGGGCTGCTGTCAGAGTGGCAGCAATTTGCCCAGCTCCCTCCAAGACCGGCTGCCCTTGCCCCCGCTCTGTGCTGGCCTCAGAGGGGGTGGCGGGCCTGCCAGGCCTGGAGTCAGGGCAAAAACAAGCCCCCGGAGGCCTCGAGCCCCGGCCACGCCACCTGCAGGCTACTTACATGCTCCAAAAGGCAGGCATCGTCCGCCACAAGAGCATCCAGCATGTGAGCGGCTGCCTGCGTGTCATAGGTGCTGCAGGCTCTCATGCCGCTGAGGGCTGCGAGGATGAGGTCTGTCTTCTCAGAGGGCTGAAGGTATTTCCCAAACATCTGCGGGACAAAGCAGGGCAGCCAAGAGACATACGTCACACCGAGTGCCGTGGCAGCAGTGCTTGGCTGAGCAGCGAGTGATCCTGGCGAGAGATGCGCGGGGCACTGCTGGCACAGCCACCCGCGGAGAGTCAGGAGCAGGGGCAGGAAGCAGCGGCTCTGCAGGGCTGGCCGGTGGCACTGGGCAGGAGGTGGACGGTTGGGGTCCGGGTCCCCGTGCACTGGCGCTGCCCGCACACAGTGCGAGCCCTCTCCCCAGTGACCGCAAGGCCCCCTCAGCCCCACCCGCTAGCCATCCCTCTCTTCGCTCAAGTCACACCACGGCCACCAGTGCCAACCAGGGAGGCGCTCCTTACCGTGCTGATCTCACTGGCCTCCTTGGGCTCCAAAAGCCAGAAGGTGTTGGCAGCTTCCCAGGCCTTTTGGAGCTCTAGGTACTCGGGGCTATCCTGCAACAGCCTCCTGCCTGCACAGCAGGGGAAAGGCAGGGCCGTCAGCACCAAGGCTGCAGAGGTGGAGGTGGCCCACTGAAGGTGCCAGGGAGAACTCTGCCCTGGCAGACCAAGAGGACAGGCCAGAAATGGCTGGGCAGCAGGACTCGCAGGGAGGGAGGGCCTGGGCCTATGGTAAGGTGGGGGAAGGGGAAACGGCTTGCAAGAATAGAGAAAGGCACAGCGCCTCTGATGGGCCATTCTGCTGTGAAGCAAGACAGGAGGCCTGGGAGCAGCAGGTGCTGCTGAAGGCTTTGCAGGCCACTGCTCAGCGGGAGCTGGATGAGTGGCTGCTGTGTGGGGCCCCGTGTGTGGAAGGAGCCAGCCCAGTGCAGCTTCTTACTCTCTTCCTGCAGGATGAATCTGTAGAGGTGGCAAAGAGCCTCCGCTGCGCCGTGACTGCTCCCCTGCTCCTTGTAGGCGCAGCACAGGGTGAGCTGCCCCACCAGCTGCCCCAGGATCAGGAAACACTTGGGTCTGTGGCAGGCAGAGCTGGCCCTGCTTCCTTCCAAGCGGCAGCGGGCCTGCAGGAGGCAGGCGGCGCTGGCACCACGGCTCAGGGGCACCAGTGGGCACCAAAGCCCTGAACCCACGCTCCAAGCAGGGCTGCCTCCCGCCTCAGCCAGAGCTTTGGTGGCCCCTGCTGAGCCAGGCTCCTGCTGGGGGCCCATGGCATGCGCCCAGGGCAGGCACAGCTGGCTCCTGAGAGAGCAGGGACTGCAGTGCGACACCCAAAGAGGCAGGCCAAGATCTCCGCTTCAGGGCAGGGTCTTGCTGAGGGTCTTAACCTCTGCCCAGGCTTCCCGCGCAGGGAGCCCGGAGCTGCAGGCCACTCGGGGCCACTGACAAGGGCTGATGGGGTGGCTGGAGGCTGCCTGCACCACAGGCTCCTTACCGGCAGCAAGGAAGAGCTCGTCAGGAGACCAGCCAGCCGGGCAATGCGGCCTATGGCCCTCTCACGCACAGCTGCTTGCTGGGACTCGGTGAAGGGCAGCAGGACCTGGGAGGAGAGAAGCTGCTGGTCTGCTCCAAGGGAGGCAGCTCTGCTTAATGCCTGGCCACGTTTGTGCTTCGGCTCCTCGGAGCACGAGCCAAGCCTGGGAGTGGGGGTCTTGCGTCCAGAGTCGCTGGCATGCGTGGGGCAAAGCCCCCCGACGGGCCTGCTGTGGCCACACTGAGAGCTGGAGCCCATGCCTACGGCAGCCCCTGCTCCTTTCCAAACCTGGCCCTCCGGGGCCTCCCCAGCACCTCCCTGCCGCTGGCCGCTCGCGCCTCTGGCCCAGCAGCAACAAAGGCGCACCAACAAAGCTTGCGGGCTGGCAAGGGCAGGTCCCGGGGGCCGCTGCCTTCCTCAGCCCCGGGGAGGAAAGCACAAGGGATGGGGGGGCCGAGAGGGGGCAGGGCCAGCTGCCGGCTGTGGGGGGGCCGAGGAAGGAGGCTGCAACTGCTCGCCCTGCTTGGCGCCGGGAAGGCTCGCGGCAGTGCTGGCCTCGAGGGGCAGAGGGCGGGGCTTTCCCCTGCCGCTGCAGGAAAGGGGCGGGAGGGAGGCATGCTGACTGCAGCCAGGAGGCACTGGGCTCACAGAACAGCGCCATGGGCAACGCTGCTCCCGCGACGGAGCCGGTCCCCTCCCCGCAGCCTGCTCTCTGCAGCTGCTGCTGGGCGAGGGCGGTCCACCTGAGGGGGGAACTTCCCTTTGGGCTGAGGCACTGGTGGTGGGAAGCCCGCTCTTGGCAAATACCAGACCTGCAAGATGTTCTGCATCTCTAGGAGGCCGGAGGCAGGGCAGCTGAGGGCCAGCACCTGCAGCATGCTGTCCATGGCGTCCAGGGCCTGCAAGGGGGACGGACACAGGGTTGAGCTGCTTCTTCGTTGGTGCCCCTTACCTGCCGGAGAGGGGCTTGAATTCCTCTTGCCTGAGGGGCACACCTATGGTCCTGCGGAGCCCAGCGAGGGGCCCCAGGGCAGGGGAGCTGCTGCCGAGGGCCCAGCCTGGCGGCACTGCCCGTGGCCCTGCCCAGCGCAAAGAAGGCAAAGAAGGGATGGGGGTGGGAAAGGCAAGCTGGGATCGTGCCCTGGCTTGCAGCTTACGCTTGTCTCTCAGCGCGGGGTAGCCAGGGAGCAGCCCCCACAGCCTGCCGGGCCACCCTCCGCCATCCAGCGCATACCTTGGAGTAGAGGGCAGCATCCAGGCTCTGCAGGTCCTCGCTGGGAGGCAGGCAGAAGATGCTGCAGAAGCAGGCATGCAGCAGGCTCTTCCTTCTGCTCTCCGGAACCAGCCCGACTTTGCTGCAAGGACAGAGAGGGGCCTTTCCGTCCCTGGCGCCCGCACCAGTACCTGGACGCCCTGGGAAGGTGGACGCAGACCTGGGGCAGGGAGACTCCCGGGTGATAGCCGCACTAGGTGGGGGAGCCCTACGGGCAGCCACGTCTTCCCCCAGCAGGCAGCCCAGGGACAGAGGACCCTCCTGGCAGCTGGGGCCCCAGGCCCTCTCCAGGGCCTGCCTCACCCTTTGGGGGAAAGCCCAGGAGACGCACGGTAGCCCCAGGGCCCTCTCTGCCCTCCCGTCTCCACCACGGTCGGGCCCGGCGCAGGCCCAGCCGACGGCACTGGCAGACGCCTGCAGGACGGCGGATGGCTCCCCGCTAGCCCTGGGGCCATCGGGGCCACCTGGGGCCACGCAGGCCCTGGCCAGGCCAGCGGCTCGGGCAGCTACCTCATGGCGCTGATGGCCAGCATGACTTGCTGCCGCACGGCGGTGCCCAGGTGGTCGGTGGGCTCCTCTTGCAGCAGCACCTGGAGAGCACAAGCAGAAGGGGCCTCGGGAGGTGCCGGGGGCCAGCGATCAGGCTGCAGGGCTGGCAGAGCCCAGGTGCCCCCTGCCAGCACGGACCCCCCGGGCGGCCCCCTGGCTGCCCAGGGCCCCGCTCGCCCGGCTCCGCAGTGCCTCCTGCAGCCCCACGCTGGCCAGGGCTGCGCCCCCAGCCGGGGCCCCCCAGCTGCCACGCTCAGACCCCCGCCTCCGGCCCTCAGCGGTGGGCCCGCGCCCCCCGCTCCCGCCCTGCTGCAGGGCCCCCTCCCCTCACCTCCAGGGACTCTGCCAGGTCCAGGCTGCACGGGCACAGCTCCTGCCGCAGCGCCGCGCTGGAGCTGGCCGCGGTGCAGAGGCTGCAGACGCAGGCCAGGAACCTCAGCTTCTCGGCCTCGGCCTGCTGCCGGGAGCAGAGAGCAGCGGAGAGCGTCAGAGGGGCAGAGGCCCGGCCAGCAGCCCGGGCGGCGCAGGGCCCGCAGCCAGGTGTGGGGCGCCGGGGGCAGCCGCCCGCGGCCAGCAGCCCTGCGGGTGCCGAGCAGGGCGCAGCCCCGGCCGCCGCGGGGAGAGGCGGGCGCAGCCCAGAGGCCGTGGCGCCCCTCACCTGTCCGCGGTGCCGCAGGAAGGCGCGCAGGCGCTCCAGGGCTCGGGCCTCCTCGCTGGGCAGAGCCGGGCCGGGCACTGAGGGAGACAGAGAGCAGGGCGAGGTGCAGGGCGGCCGGGCTCGGGGCGGAGAGCGCCGAGCCCCGGCCCCAGCGCCCGCCGCTGCCCGGCACAGCGAGCCCAGCCGGGCGGGCCGCTGGGGCGCAGAGGCCCCATGCGGCCGGGCTCGGGGCGGCCGGCAGGCGCCCGGCGGCCGGGGGCAGCACCGGAGCCAGCGCGGGGGAAAGGTGCGAGCGCGCCCGGCGGGAAGGGGCTGGCGACGGGCAGGTGGGAGCCGGACAGCGCAGGGCGGGCTGGCGGCCCCGGCCGGCCCAGCGTCGGGGGCCGCGTGCTCACCCGTCGGCAGCGCCGGGGGCGCGTGGCCCTGCCGGGGCTCCAGCTGGCGACGGCCCTCGGCCGGGGCCCCGTCCTCCTCGTCCTCGGCCTCCCAGGCCGTCCTGGGGCGGCTGGGGGGTCTCCGCGCCATGGCAGGCGAGGCGGCAGAGGCTGCGCGAGGCTGCCCGGGGGCGGCAGGGAGAGTGCGGGGTGTGCTCGGGAGGCTCCTGGACCAGCCCGCGTGCTCCCGCCCGCTCCCGTCACCGGCCAGCCGGACACTGCGGGGCCGAGGCCTCCGGCGCCGGGCGAGGCCGCGGGCTGTCACAGGAGCGCGGTCACAAAGGGCCCCCACTGTCACCCTGGGGCGGGCTGGCCCCGGCCCCGGCCCCGGCCTGGGCAGGGGCAGGCCGGGTCCCCTCGGGGGTGCCGGGCCGGCTCGCCCCCTGCCACACCTCTCTCTGTCCTCGGGGCGCCCGGCCCCCGTGGCGCCTGGGGCCCTCCGGGCCGCTCCCCTCCTCTTCTTGTCCCCGCCACCGCTGCTCCCGACCCCGTCCTCAGCCAGCCCAGCAAGCGCCCCGCGGGGACACCCCGGCACCGCGGGGAAGGGCACCAGCCCCGAAGGGCACCTCTCCTCCCCGGGCACCCTGGCGGCTGCTCCATCACCCCCGCCAGCCACCCCTGCGGGGCACAGACAAACCCAGGCGTCTGCACTGGCGGCCTGGGTTCCCTGGGGCCATCACGCACCCTCCCGAACGGCGACACCCGACAAGCGTCCTGGTGGGGTCCCCCATCTACCTTAGCGTGCGGGGTGGGTGGTTGTTTGCCCCCTGGGGCCCACCACCAGGCTCTTGGTGCGCTGCCCCCCACCCCGAGCTGCCCGGGGGCCGGGCTGGGGCTGGCTTGGCCTCTGGCAGCAGCATCGGTGCCCAGCGGCCGGAGGAGGTGTCCCCACGAAGCGGCGTGGGGCACGCTGCTGGCAGCAGGGGCTGGGCCAGTGGGCGCCCAGAGCCGAGCCCTGGCAGGGCAGCTTGAGGCCACGGGCTCAGCCCCTCCTGCTGCCCCTCCACAAGGGTCCAGGGCCTCACCTGGGGCTGCCTTTCTCCCCAGCGCCTGTCACGTCCAGGCGCCCTTCGCCGGCCTCCCGCCGTCGCCTTGTGTGGGTTTCTGCTGCGCGCCAGGGCCTCCCCGTGCTGCCCTGGTAGGGACCCGCCTCCCTGGCCCCAGGGACAGCGGCCACCCAGGGCTGTGCTGGCCCCCGTCTCCCTGCCGTGGGGGGATCAGGGTCACCAAGGGGCACCTAGACGTCCCCCGGGGTCCACCATAAAGCACACAGAGGTCCCTCTGGTGCCTCCAAAGCCACACGGAGGCCCCGACGATGCACCAAAAGCCACGTGGAGGCCCCAGGACTGCACAAGGAAGGATCTGGCACAGCCCAAAAGGCACCCTGAGGCCTTGCTGCCTTTCTGCCTGTGAGCGGGTACAGAGCAGCGGCTGAGCAGCCTCGGTCCCTTCCCTTGGGCTACTTGGTAGCGGGCACCAAGGAGGACCTCGCGTCGGTGGGCTGCTCCTGCTCTTTCTGCAAAGGACTGAACTTCGCCATCCCCACCGGCCTGCCCGCTTCCCTGGCAGCCAAGCGCTTTGTGGTCACGTTTGCATTCGCGTTCGTGTTGCATTAATTTTGCTGCCTGCTGGGGGGCTTTGCAGAGGGCAGAGCCAGGCCAGGAGAACAGCTTCTTCTGGTGGCTGCTCGCAAACGACACCCTTCCCCTGCCCACAGATGGCTTTGGCATGGGTCCGGCAGCTGGGGGGAGAGAGCAGCGTTCAGGGACGAGGGCTGTGGCACCCCAGCTTTGTATCAGGAAAGGTCAGCCCAGTCCCCACAGCGGGAGTACAGCTCTCTCTGAGCTCCAGGGTGGGCCAGCCCTGGGGGAAATCTCCAGTCTCGTCCAACCCTGCTGCTGTCGCCAGCCCCACCACACCCATGCCAAGGTTCTTTGACGACCTAGGGCCCGTTGTTGCTGGTGTGAGCAGGCGCCTGATGCTTGGCTTGCTGCCCCCGGGGCGGGGGAGCAGGGGACCAGCAGGGCCAGCAGGGCCAAGGATGCTTAGAAGGAGGAAAGCAAAGCATTGCAGGGCCCCCAGAAAAGAGAAGTCCCCTGTGCCCCACAGGCCTCTGGCTTTGGCACCTGCGACCAGCCTGGAGTGTGTGGCTGAGGTTGGGGTTCGGTGCTAGAGGTGTGAGATTTTGCCCTGGCAAAATCTCACAGGGGCACAGAGCGGCTGCGGTTGTGGTTGGAAGGGGTCTCTGGAGCTCCTCTAGGTTCAGCCTCCTTCTCCACCGATTGGTTTGCGCAAAGACAAGACACTGGCACGTGGCGAAGAGACTGTGGGCGGCTTCTTTTGGAAAAACCCAGCAGACGGTGGGCTGGCGGCACAAGCCTGGCACGGGCTGGGCCTGAGGGCTGCAGCTGTCCTGCGGGCAGGGAGAGAGGCCAGCAACGCCCCCACCCACAACTTGCCCCCACACGCCGGTGGTCCTTCGGGGGAGAGCAGCCCGGCATCAGGAGGCAGCCGAGCTCTAGCAGCAAATGCAGCCACCTCGCAGAGGCCAGTGCCACCTCTGCCACGCTCTCCTCAGCTGCCAGCCCAGGCCTTCGTGGCCGCCTCCAGACGCAGACGTCTTCCCTGGAGCTCTCAGGAGCAGGATGGTTTGCGTGGCCAGGGAACAGATGGACGGGCTGACGTCCTCCTCCAAGCCTTGAAGCGCTGAGAGAAAGAGCCAGAGCAGAGATCAAGCCCCCATATCTGCACAGACCCCAGGCAGCCCTTCCTGGGGACGACATGGCCTGTCCCACCCACCTCTTCCCACAGACAGGAGGCAGCAGAAGGGACACATGGATCAGCTGGGACTTGCTGGCCAGGAATGTCCCAAAGGCCCCTGAAATCTTCTCGCGACTCTACCCGCACCGCCTCTGAGCCGCACGGGGAGCAGAGCCCTCCTGGCCTGCGCCAGGCATTGCAGCTCACTGCCCAGCCTCTGTCTTCCTCCCCGCCAGCCCTGCCTCACACCCTGCTGCCCTCACTCACCCTCGCAGATGTCCTCCACCACCTTCTTGCTCTGGCCCCTCATGCTCTGCCCGACGAGCCCTAGGCACACGCACAGCCCCTCACCAATCCTGCTCCCCACACCACCCTTCCCCCAGGGCTAGCGCTAAGCTGCCCCAGTGCAGAGAGGGTCCGCAGGGCTTGGAGCTCACCAAGGAACCGCACAGCCATCTCTCGCAAGCACTCCTGGGGGCTCTCCAAGTACAGCAGGCTCTGGCGCAGGTATTCTTCCGATCTTCTCCTGCCCCTCGCCAGCTGGGCAGAGCACAAGGCCACAGGCTGGGCGCACACCCTCCCCACCCAGCCAGCCACTCCCTCCACCCACCACTCGCTTTAGCATCCCAGGGCTCAGTGAGGGCACAGCAACCTAGAGAAGAGCCCGTTGGGGCAGTGTGCTGGACAAGGGCGGCCGGAGTGCTGCCCCAGGCTGGCACCTCTGGGCACCAGCCGTGGCGAGGCACACGGCTGCCTGCCCCCCCCACTCCCCCCCCCCCACACACCCTGGCCATGCAGGGGCACAGGCCTTGCCCAGGCTGCCTCTGGGGGCTTTGGGGGCCATCCTTACCAGGCACTCGCCGATCCTCCAGCTCTGCGCTGTCTCAGCCAGCTGCCTCAGCTGCTCCCACCTCAGGAACTTGGCAGCACCAAGCAGGGCTTCCTGAGAGGCCTGCACAGCAGCACAGACCTGCTGATGCCACCGCAGCCCAGCGCACAACCCCCACCGTGCCCCTCCTCTTGGCAAGGCCTCCTCGGGGCCTTTCCTCGCCCACAATGGCAAGAGGGAGCAGCTGGCAACTGCCTCTGCCAGCATGTTCCGTGCCCCGGGCAGACATGTGGGGCAACCACCCCCGCAGGTGTATGGTGCTGCAGGTGGAGGCATGGCAGGAAGACGAAGGCACTGCTGCGCCTGGTGCAAACAGCAAGGGGGCGCTCTGCAGCCTCAGCACCTGGCACCTCCAGCCCACCCACCTTCAAAGGCTCCCACTGCCAGCAGCCCTTGCTCCTCATGCTCACGCCCACTCACAGGGCGTCCGCATCGCCCTCCTCCAACGACCCGTCCCGTTACACATCCATACCTGGGCCACACGGGGGATCTCGTCATGCCAGTGGAAGAGCAGAGGCAGCAGGCTCCTGTGCACTTGCTTCTTCAGGGCCTGTGTTTTGGTGCCCACCACAGCCTCCATCACCTCTTGGAAGAGGCGGATGGAGAGCTCTCGCACGCAGGCCGGCTCCTGGCGGGAAGGGAAAGGGGGCACCTCAGCACTGCCTGCTCCAAGCCCACAGTCAGCACAGGGGTCAGTGGGGCTGATGGCGAGATGAAGGTTTCGGACCCTCCCTCCGCACCAGTGAGCTGTGGGCCTCGTCTGCACCCACTGCAAAATGGCCCCCGGCCCAGGCAGGGCGATGCAGCGTGCTTCTGTACCATGCTGCGGCCAGGGAGAGCGGAGCTGGCGGAGAAGCCTGCGCCTGGAAGGGCTCCTCTCGCCCTGGCCACGCTCCCCGCATCACCCCTGGCCAAGGCCCAACAGAGCTGCTCCAGGATGGCCCTCCACAGCGGCTCCTGGGGCTGTGGGGACGTTGGCGTTACTGAGGGCCTATCTGCAGGCATGGGCAGCAGCAGGACTTCAGGCTTCCCTCAGCTCGGCCTGCCTGGCCCTCCTGGAGAGCCTTTCTTCATTGCCCAGGCGCTCGAGCTGTGCTGCCAGCTCTAGAGGCCGGCAGAAGGAGGCAGCCACAGGGCACGGCTGCAGGGGCCAAGCACAATACCCTGCAGCTGAGGCTAGACAAGGGGCTGCTTCAACACAGTCCTGCAGGCCAGCGCACCACGGGCAGCACAGCGCAATGACCCCAAAAGCCACTGGGCAAAAACGTTCCTGGCAGCACCCAGGGCCCCTGCTGGCCAGCACAAATTCCCATGCCGCGGGTACACACACACACACGGCAACACACCACAGCCCGCAGCCCGCACACAGCCTCACCGACACGCCAACAGGGCCCCCGCCTCTCCCCCCAGCCTTACCTCATCAAAGAGAGGCAGCAGCTTCTCGGCCAGCAGCGGAGCAAAGTGGGCCACCACCTGCTTCTCCATGACGTGGACCACGTTGCTGAGCACCAGCAGGGCCTTTGCGCTGATGTCTCTGTCCACGTCCTGCAGGTGCCCCACCAGCAGGGGCCACAGGTACTGCATTCTTCTGGCCTGGGGGAAACACAACCTCGGTGCCTGAAGAAAGAACCCACTGCCCTGGCAAAAAGGCTCACCTTCTTACACACCAGCTTCCCCCCTGCCTTTCCAGACGCGGCCATGGCGATGACTGCGGCAACCTGCTGCCTGGCAGCCTTTACCGGCACAGCCACGGGCCTGGGCAGGGCTGGGGCAGAGCGAGGCAGGAGAGGGCAGCACCGGCTCCTCTGCACCTCACCCCTCGCCCTCTTCTCCGCCACACTTGAACGGGCAGCGGGTTTAGTAACCCACGCTGCCTGCAAAGCTGCCCGGGCCACGGGCTGTCCCAGCCCTAGCAGGCGCCTTTCCTGGCAGGGCTCGCTGCCCCATTGCCAAGGCCCTGCCGACACCCCCGGCTTGTGCACAGAGGCTGTGACGCAGTGCAACACCCCAAGGTGGCACTCGGCCCGCGGCGGCCCCTGCGTGGTGGGGGCTGCAGCCTGGCGGCCCGGAAGCTGCCTGCGGCATCAGCCTGGCCCTGTGCTCAGGCTCCAACAGGGCAGCAGCTCCCACAGCTCCCGAGGCCCACCAAAGTCCCAGCTACCCTGTTGCCCAGCACCCCACCGCCCAGCCCCTCGCTGCCTGCGCACCGTCACCCGGCTGGCCCCTGCTCACCATCTCCTGTCTCTTGCACAGCAGCACAAGGCCTCTGAGCGCCAGCCCGTGCATCACCCGCCAGTGACTCCGCAGGTAGCTCCAGAAGAGAATCAGCAAGTCGTCCTCCTCTGTGCAAAGGTCACTGCAGGCCAGCAGCTGAAGCACAGCACAGAGAAAGTGGTGAGGTCGGCAGGACTCCCGGCCTCAGGCAGCGCCCGATCCCACCAACAGCTCCGGGCGAGGGCACCAGGCCCGGCCCAAAGGCAGCCGTCAGCACCGACAGCCCCTGGCACCCCACTCCCTGCCCCGGGCCTCAGGCCGCACCGCGCACAGCCCTTGCCTGCTCCTCCGCTCCTCTCCAGCCCCGAGAGGCACCGCCTGCCATCAGGCTCACCTCCACCAGGAAAGCCATGGCAGGCATCTCCCAGCGGGCCGCGCCACGTTTCAGCAGCGCTGTCAGCCATTGGAAGAGGAAGAGACGCAGCTGTCTTGGGCTCTTCCTCATCTCTCTGGCAGAGGCAAGAAGGCACTGTCACTTCTGAGCAGCCAGGCAAACACCTCGTCTGTGATTGTGAGCCCATCCCTCTAGCCAGGGCTCGCAGAGCCCCGCAGCCATGGAGCGGCAGCTCCCTTGGCTGCTCTACTCGGCCAGCCCGCCGTCACAAGGCCTCAAGCTGCAGCCCCGTGGGGCTCTGCGGGGCAGCCTGTGTGCAAGGGAGAAATGCTGGGGCAGAGCAGGGACAAGGGGGTTCTCACCTGGCCAGCAAACCCACTCCCCTGTGGCAGGTCTCCGCGCTGAGGAGCGTGTCCCAGGCGCCCTTCCTCGCCATGGCCAGCACCTGACTCTCGTAGCCGGCACGGCACAGCAGTGCTTTCATGGTCTGCACTGCCAACCTGCGTGCACAGCAAAGGCCGCGTCACCCTGGCACCCCTGGCCCTGCCGCCACCTCCACAGCACACACAGCAGGGCTGGCATGGAGCACCTCACGGGGCTGCCGGGAGCAGACTCTTCCCCTTGCCGTTCCCCCCAGCACATCTCAGCCTCCTCCGGCGTCAGCTCTGCGCAGAAGGAAATCTGGAAGAGCAGCGCCAGGAAGAGCTTGGGGAAGAACACCTCCAGCACGTGCTGGCAGCTGGGCTGCTGCAGCATCTCATGGAGCACTCTCGTTGCCTGCAGAAGAAGCCCAGAGACAGCTCTCGCTGCTGAGACGTGCCTGTTGCGCTGCCCGAGCTTGGCGGTGAGCCTCACACACTGCCCTGAGCCTTGGGACAAGCAGGAGTGCCTGCCCGGCCTGCGTGGCCAGAGCAAAGGCACGGAAGCTCTTTGGGCCATGGCCACAACAAGCCCTGCCAGCCATGGACCTGTCGCGCCGTGGACATGGACCCCATGGACCTGGTGCCCCATGGACCTGGGGCTTCTTGCTGGACGGGCAAGGCCAGGGCAGCTCTAGGGGAGAGCGAGGCTACGTCCACAAACTCACGGCCAGGGAAACGATGACTCTGTCGTCCCCATCCAACGTGCACGTCTCGTCCACCGGCCAATCCTGCAGGACACTGAGCAGCTCCTGCAGCACCCTCTCGGCAGCTCCGCGCTTCGACAGCAGCATCCTCCACATGGCTGCGGCAGCGCTGCAGGCCCACAGCTCTCGCTCAGCGGGTGCTGCAGCCGCAGCACTGTGGCCTGGGCAGCCGCAGAGGGCCTGGGCTGGCCGCCAGCCCTGCCTCTGCCCACTGCCCCTTGCCCGCAGCACCCTGGGGGCTCTGCCCCACCCCGCAGCCCATGGCCAAGCTCCAGTCCCTTGTGGGGCACGCAGGCAGCCAGGCGACCAGGCTCTGGGGTTGAAGGCCGGCACACTTGCTCAGCTTGCGCTGCTGCAGCCCGGCCTGACGCACCGGGGCTGGCACACGGGGACAACAGCAGGGCCCAGCCCCTCACGAGAGGCCGGAAAATCTCCACCTGCCCCGCAGCCCGCAGGGCACGAGCTCTCCAGGCTGCTGGCCCCCGAGCTCTCAAGGCAAGCGGGCCCCTACCTGTCGCATGAGGGGGAAGACTGCAAGAGGCTCACGACCACCTCCTCTGGACATGCACAGGTCAGCAGCAGAAGAGCCCTGTCCAGGCTGCGCCGCGCAGACACCTCTGTGATGAGCAGCACGTTGCTCCACATGCCCCTCACCACCTTCGGCACCTGGAGGGCACACGACTCAGAGTGGGGCTGCTGTCAGAGTGGCAGCAATTTGCCCAGCTCCCTCCAAGACCGGCTGCCCTTGCCCCCGCTCTGTGCTGGCCTCAGAGGGGGTGGCGGGCCTGCCAGGCCTGGAGTCAGGGCAAAAACAAGCCCCCGGAGGCCTCGAGCCCCGGCCACGCCACCTGCAGGCTACTTACATGCTCCAAAAGGCAGGCATCGTCCGCCACAAGAGCATCCAGCATGTGAGCGGCTGCCTGCGTGTCATAGGTGCTGCAGGCTCTCATGCCGCTGAGGGCTGCGAGGATGAGGTCTGTCTTCTCAGAGGGCTGAAGGTATTTCCCAAACATCTGCGGGACAAAGCAGGGCAGCCAAGAGACATACGTCACACCGAGTGCCGTGGCAGCAGTGCTTGGCTGAGCAGCGAGTGATCCTGGCGAGAGATGCGCGGGGCACTGCTGGCACAGCCACCCGCGGAGAGTCAGGAGCAGGGGCAGGAAGCAGCGGCTCTGCAGGGCTGGCCGGTGGCACTGGGCAGGAGGTGGACGGTTGGGGTCCGGGTCCCCGTGCACTGGCGCTGCCCGCACACAGTGCGAGCCCTCTCCCCAGTGACCGCAAGGCCCCCTCAGCCCCACCCGCTAGCCATCCCTCTCTTCGCTCAAGTCACACCACGGCCACCAGTGCCAACCAGGGAGGCGCTCCTTACCGTGCTGATCTCACTGGCCTCCTTGGGCTCCAAAAGCCAGAAGGTGTTGGCAGCTTCCCAGGCCTTTTGGAGCTCTAGGTACTCGGGGCTATCCTGCAACAGCCTCCTGCCTGCACAGCAGGGGAAAGGCAGGGCCGTCAGCACCAAGGCTGCAGAGGTGGAGGTGGCCCACTGAAGGTGCCAGGGAGAACTCTGCCCTGGCAGACCAAGAGGACAGGCCAGAAATGGCTGGGCAGCAGGACTCGCAGGGAGGGAGGGCCTGGGCCTATGGTAAGGTGGGGGAAGGGGAAACGGCTTGCAAGAATAGAGAAAGGCACAGCGCCTCTGATGGGCCATTCTGCTGTGAAGCAAGACAGGAGGCCTGGGAGCAGCAGGTGCTGCTGAAGGCTTTGCAGGCCACTGCTCAGCGGGAGCTGGATGAGTGGCTGCTGTGTGGGGCCCCGTGTGTGGAAGGAGCCAGCCCAGTGCAGCTTCTTACTCTCTTCCTGCAGGATGAATCTGTAGAGGTGGCAAAGAGCCTCCGCTGCGCCGTGACTGCTCCCCTGCTCCTTGTAGGCGCAGCACAGGGTGAGCTGCCCCACCAGCTGCCCCAGGATCAGGAAACACTTGGGTCTGTGGCAGGCAGAGCTGGCCCTGCTTCCTTCCAAGCGGCAGCGGGCCTGCAGGAGGCAGGCGGCGCTGGCACCACGGCTCAGGGGCACCAGTGGGCACCAAAGCCCTGAACCCACGCTCCAAGCAGGGCTGCCTCCCGCCTCAGCCAGAGCTTTGGTGGCCCCTGCTGAGCC